>NC_034410.1:89410155-89435635 GCF_002078875.1 Numida meleagris | reverse complement strand
AGAAGAGAAGAGAAGAGAAGAGAAGAGAAGAGAAGAGAAGAGAAGAGAAGAGAAGAGAAGAGAAGAGAAGAGAAGAGAACGCAACAGAAGGGGATTTCCCCCTGCACCCCGCGCCCACGAACACGACTCCGGAGCGCCCTGGAAGGCAGCCGTGGCGGCGGGGCGCGGTGGCGGCGCGCAGCCGAGCAACTTGGGCGACACCTTGTGGCCGTCGCCGGGATCGCCTCGCTCGGCCCCGCGCCCCGCCGCGCCGCGCCGTGCCCGCGGAGCCGGGTGGTGGCGGCCCGCGTGTGCGCTTCCTCCCGCCTCCGCCGCCCTCTCTCGGCTCCATCAGAGGCCCGGGCAGGGGAAGGGGAGGCAGCTCGTTGCCTTCGGGGCGCGGAGGTGCTGGTTAAGTTAGCGTCGGAGGAAGAGAGACACGACTTTTAAAATAACTTGTGGTGTAGCCGAGGGAGATATTTGCCTTTTCACTCCGTTTTGGGGAGTAAGAGGGATGGGGTAGCAGGCTGGCAGCGTTTGTGAGTCGAGGAGCAGGGAAGGTGTTTGCCTTCCTCACCCCCTGGTTCCTCATTTTTGAAGCAAACTGCTTAATAAAGCAGAAGGACTGCAACTCTGCTCTGTGCCTGTGCCGTTTCTGGGTCAGATGTGCTTGTGGGGAGATGTCTTTATTTAGACAGAGTAGGTGATGATGAGATATCATTTGTTGGGCCAACAGAATTACAATGCATGTGGTTTGGGCCTCTACAAGTCTGTCCTCAATTATTACTGTTTATTTTGGTGCTTCCCCAAGTCTTTCAGATATAGAGTGTCTTCGCTCATGTTTTTGTTCTTTCAGGAACAGGCATGAGAATCCAAAACCCAGGCCTGCTCTGACAGCGCAACCATGTGCCAAAAAGGCCAAAGCAGCTGCAATTGCTGTCAGAAATGAGCTTTCAGTGGGTCCCTGCAAGCAGAGGCAGCAAAGAAAAAAACAATCCTTCCCTTCCTTGCCCCCCAAAATGCCCATAAACTCAGATCTGCCAACATAGAGGGAAAGGGTGAGTGGCGGAGTCGTGACCTCCACTAATGGATCTCCCCCTTCTGAAGCGGTTCAGTACCACCACCTGCTCTCTCTGGAGATGTTAAATAAACAGGAACAAAATATTAGAAAACTTTGTAGCATAGCTGTTCCCACAGGTAGAGGAGGAGGGTAAAGGCTTCATGCTCTTCAGGGTATGTTAAATTGGAAGTCTATAAACATTTTGTGCCTCATGGTGTGTCTCAGGTTATTCCTTCCCCTGCTAAACACCATGGGAACATTTCAGGTTTCTAAACTTGGTTTTCTAGCACTATTTTAGCTTTTGTAGGATTACTGTGATATCTGCATGACCTCAGAGATAATGATGTGAGCTGCAGAAGACCATGATCTCGGCTGATTCATAGAATCATAGAATATCCCAAGTTTGAAGGATCCTACAAGCACCATTGAGTCCACACAGGACCACCCAAAACTCAAACCCTGTGTCTGAGAGCAGTGTCCAAATGCTCCTTGAACTCCAGCCCTTGGGGCTGTGCCCACTGCCCTGCGCAGCCTGTTCCATGCCCACCACCCTCTGGTGCAGAACCTTTCCCTAACCCCCAGCTGCCCCTCCCCTGACACAGCTCCATGCCGTTCCCTCGGGCCCTGTCGCTGTCCCCAGAGAGCAGACCTCAGCACTGCCCCTCTGCTCCCTGTGAGGAGCTGCAGCTGCCATGAGGCCTCCCCTCAGCTCTTCTGGTCTGGGCCGAACCAACACAGAGACCTCAGCTGCTCCTTATACACATTGCCCTCCAAGCCCTTCACCATCTTTGTAGTGCTCCTTTGGACTCTCTGCAACAGTTTTATGTCATTCTTACATTTGGTGCCCAAACCTGCACACAGTGCTCAAGATGAGGCCAGATCAGTGTAGAGCAGAGCAGGACAGTCCCTTCCCTCACCCGACTGGCAGTGCTGGGCCTGGTGCACCTCAGGGTACGGTTGGCCCTTTTGGCTGCCAGGGCACATGGCTGACTCAGATTCAACTTAATGTCAACCAGAACCCCCATATCCCTTTCTGTGAGGCTGCTCTCCAGCCACTCATCCCCCAGTCTGGACATATATCCAGGGTTGCCCTGTCCCAGGTTCAAGATCTGACACTTGTTCTCATTAAGATTCATCCAGATGGTAACTGCCCAGCCGTCTAACTCAGCAAGATCTCTCTGTAAGGTCTCTCTACTCTTGAGGGAGTCAACAGTTCCTCCCAGTTTAGTGTCAACTGCAAACTTACGTAGTCCTGTATCCAAGTCATTGATGAACACATTGAAGAGGACTGGCCCTAAACTGGATTAGGACACCAGCCTTATATAACCCTATTTTCCATAACTCTTTTTTCCATAATGCTTTCCATACCCTTGCATAAGCCCATCAGCCAGTCACTAACCCATTGCATTATGTTTCTGACAGCTGATGCTGGACATTTTTTTCCAGAAAGATAATGTGAGAAGGTTTATAGAAACCTTTGTGGAAATCCAAAAGGATTACATCAAATAGCTTCCTTTGGTCAATTAGGTGGATAACCTTGTCATTAAAAAAAAAAAAAATTAGTTCATTAAACAGGACTTTCCTTTCATGGAATCATGTTGGCTGTGACCAGTAACTGCATGGTCTTTCATATATTTTTCAGTAACTCTCAGAATTATCTTCTCCATAATTTTGTCAGGCACCTAAGTGAGATTGACAGATGAGGGTCTTCTTTGGCAGATGGAGTAGTCACAAACATCTGAAATGTCACTAGAAAGCAGATTTAGGCAACTTTATCCCACTCGTATATCAATCTTTTTTTGTTTGTTTGTATCCTTGTTAGGTACAGACACTGAAATCATAAAATCATAGAATCACCAAGGTTGGAAAAGATCTTCAAGATCATCCAGTCCAACCGTCCACCTATCACCAATAGTTCTCACTAAACCGTGTCTCTCAACACAACATGTAAACGTTCCTTGAACACCTCCAGGGTTGGTGACTCCACCACCTCCCTGGGCAGCCCATTCCAGCACCTGACCACTCTTTCAGAAAAGTAGTATTTCCTAAAGTCCAGCCTGAATCTCCCCTGGTGCAACTTGAGGCCATTCCTTCTAGTCCTAGTGAATGTTAAATGAGAAGAATCGGATTTTTTACACATTTTCAGTACACAGCTAAAAAGGCAGAACACCACAAAAATAGTATTTTCATTAGGGTAAGTGCAAACTAAGTAGTCAGTCATTACAGTTGTGACTGCTGCACCTTTGTGTTCATGCTCAAAGACATTAACACAGATCTTGTCTGCAATGGGAAGCTCTTCTCTCCAGGTTCATAACGTGTTTCCATATCAGTTTGGTGGAGGGAGCATACCCAGTTCTTGGACATCCAAAAGTCATCTCAAGCGGTGAACATTACAACATTGTCCACATCCTTCTGTAACAGGAGCAAACAAAATATCCAGTGTCCATTAGATTGCCCTATTCCCTCTCTGTTTTCACCCAAGGTATAAGGACAGAGAGTAGATCAGTTTTACTCTGCAAAATATATATTCAGATGACTGATCACAAAATCCGAAACAAGGTCACAAAATAGAAAAATAATAAAGAGTATTTATAAATATGGCCTTTCAGAGCAGAGCTCTTAATGTAAGGCACAATGTCTAGGTATATAATAGGAAAGCCATCTCATCTTCAGTTCAATGTAGAGGAACTATTAACGTATTTATCTTCTTAAGAAACATGCTTTTCTTCCTGGCTTATCCCTCAATCTAAAGAAATATTCTGAATGAGAACTTAAATCAACAGATATACATAACAGAGACCATTCTTAAACCTACTAGGAGCCACTTTCTTCTCTTCCTCCCTGTGATTCTGTTTAATGTAAGAACTATCTTGTGCAGGGAATAATGCAACTATGGCTTTATTTCTGCGACCCAGGGGAAGGAGGCTTCTTTCTTTCTAAGCTAGTTCAGTTTCACCTGAGGTTCTCTTCAATCCTCCTGTGACATAAATGGGTTAAGAGGCTTCTCAAACCTCCCTCACAGATAACAGGTTTTTTTTTTGGGTTTTTTTTTTTCTGGTAGTTGCAATACTTCATGTGCCTTAAAAATTAACAATTATATATCTAGCCTACACATAGAAAATTTAATATTAAATGGTAACACCACAGTTAGCAGCCTGTCTTTAGCACATCAAAGATGCCAGCCATGACACAAAGGTAGCTGGAATGACCAATGATGTCTTTGTGTTATACACAGCTTATCTGGGAGGAACTGATTAAACAGCCAACCATGTTGTGCATGAGTTCAATGTACATTTATCATTACTGTCTGAAAACTGGTGCCCACCGCCTTGTGCTACAGCTCCTTTGTCTCCTCTCTGCCAGGAAGGTTTGCTAAACCAGGATTTACCCAGCTCTTTGGAAGGGGATTGGTGCAGGCCAGTACTACAAATACTGATGTAGTATCAACACCCAATTGCTTTGATATCACACGCAGAATCACATTGCTACTGTGATATCGATACCTCGCCACCTTTGTGTTATTCACTATTTCAGTGGCAGTGTGGGAGGAAGGACCACTGAATACTTTCCTGTATAAAAGGCTTGCAAAAGTTTTTGTTTTTTTTTCCCAGCTCACTGAGAAAGTTTCTGAGGAATTGCACCCAGAGGTCAGTGCCTTCAGAGTGCTAGAGCAGCTCTTTTGTGTCAGTAAGTGCTCTTCTCACTCACAGTCTGTCTAGATTTGTGTTCTGGACTTGAAACAATCCTGCTGTGCATGTGAGTTTTTAGACTGAGTAATGAAATCAGCTCGCAGTGTATGGATTTGTGGTGAAGAAAATCTTTGATGAGATATGTGCTCTATCCTTGCCTTAAAGCAGCCAGTTGATAGTGTCTGAAGTTATCCCAGCGTAGCTTTATCATGTACTGGTTTACACTGGTCTTACAATCCCATTGCCAAGAAACATCTCTAGTTACTCATCGGAGGAGAGGGATGCCTATCTCTCGGCTTAAAAAATTACATTCAGAATGTATGCAATGCATTATAAAAAATCACCTACAGGATATCAAAGGCATGATGAAGGCTGAACACTAAGTGGGGGAAGAGTGTTTTAGGAGGCTGGAAAAGTCAGAATGTGGGGAAAATGTTACAGAGCAAGGAGCCTTCCAGGAGCCTGACAATGCTGGAGTTGTCTCCCATTCCCACAGAAGGAACCTCAGCTGTGGGTCCTCCACATTCAACCCTGAATGTATACCATGGACGTCTTCATGTAAGGAAATCTTCCAGCCGAGGAACTCCCTCAGCTACTGAGAACTGCATCAGTGAATGCCCATGTACTGAATGTAACTGAAGACTTGCTTAATGCCATTTCAGACCATAGAACTACCAACATGTAATTAATGTCTCTCGTATTCTGCACTGACTTGAGCTTTCTTAGCAAACTCAAATACCACGTATTCCAGAGGTGTCAAAAACAGAAGCAGTTGTGCCATCTTGGGAAGGAAAAGCCATACGCAGTGTCTTACCAGGTACAAATGAAACTGCTATTATTGATAACAGCCGTTATATTGTAAGTACAGCCCAGAATTAAACAGGATATAAAGGCAATCATAGTTCTATTGCTGAGAAAGAAAAGTTTTTACCAGTTCTTCTCACTGATCTCAGCATTTGGTTTCATGTAATTAAACATTACAACAGTAAAAAAAAAAATAGTTCTTTGTCAGAGTGACAGTTAAGCCCTGACTTAAACCATAACATCAAGTGTGTACATAGCTGAAAATCCAATCTGGCTGACATTTTGTCTTTAACACTTGCTATCATAACCCCAAATTAAAGGCAGCACTTACATTGCACCAGGTTAAATCACACACACTTTGGAAACTTTGGCATGTAAAGGAAGCATAAGGCAACATAAAGATTGTGTCAGGCCAAATTTTCAGCCTTCTTTTTGTGGTATTTTGAATTTTACCCGGACCTTCAAGGTTATACACTTTTCATAGTTTAATTTCATTTTCTCCCTAAGGCACTGGTGCATATTTACCTGCTAACTATAATAATTCCTTTGAAACTAAATAATTTATAATAGGCATATCATGATCCTTTCAAATTTGTTGTGATCTAATCATCAAGAACCTGTTTAGGAGCTCTTAAATCCTTTCAGGGCTTTTACCTTGAGACAGGCTAATGTACAACGCGTAAACACAAATTCATAACAGTTCACATTTTCGTAAGATGATCCATTCTCCAAAGCCAGCCACTGCTTGCTCAAAAAAAGAAGATTTCACAGAACACTTTTACAGAAGTGTTTTTGTAAATCAAAAGGATGTTCAAACTGCAGGCACAGAGAAAAACAGGAACAGTCAGATCTGACTAGACTGTCACTTAGGCATGATCTTGAGTTAATACATTTAAGTCAGAATCTAAATGTGACTCAAAGAAAGGATATTTTCACCCCACTGACAGTCACACTTCAGAATGTTGTTACCTTCAAACCAGAAATCTGCCTTATCACCATTACTTCAGTTTTCAGTAATTTGATTGGGTTTCCCATGGGTTGGATGAACTCTCAAGCAACTCTCATGCCTGTTCAGTGCACCCTCATTAGCACAAAGTCATGACACCGGTCACTGCACCACACCATTTCTGCTCGGGATAGACTTTCTGTAGTAAGTCTGTACCAGCCTGAAAGTACCCTCTTCCTGCTAAAGGATTAATGATGATAAATAAGTAACTGTAGTGGGGAGCGCAGGAGATGAGTTGGAACATTTGGTAAAGTAGTAATATGGTAGTTTAATAATGAATGGCTATATTCATTTATGTTGTTTCATGGAATACGTACTTCATACTTCACTGAATGAGCCTGAGCCATGACCAGTGTGAGTCAGAAAAACTATGTCACTACAGCAGGAAACTTACTGCTATTTACAAACAAATTGACAAAACATTTTCTCCCAACATCCTTTAGTCAAAAACTTCTTTTCCACCAACATCTTGTTATTAATCAATACTCAAACTGTGTTACCCCTTCACCTTAAACCTCCACTGGAAAAATCTGCTATGATGTCTCACAGTCATGTCATTTTTCGGAGATAAATTTCTAATTGCAGTGACTAAAGCTAAAGCTTGAAAATGTGAACATTGTAGACTGAGATGCCAGCGCATAAGTAAAATTAACTCACATCTTTTCAAACTTTAAAACATTTCTGTAATCTTCTGAACGCCATCCTCCTTATCACCTTAATCCAAATCATTCTTTTAAAACTATTCTTCTCTAAACACACACTTACATAGCACATCACTTACTATTCTTCTTTAGAACAAATCTGACACTCACTGAGAAAAAAAAAAAGGAGATGATAAAGTAGATACTTTTCATGACACCAGCCAAATTCTTGGTTGTTATTCCTTACGTAGTGAAGGTTAAACTACAGGGGTCAATAAGCTTAATTTTAAAAATTAACCAAAAAAAAATCTCATGGTTTGACTTTCCAGAGATCAGTGCAAGTGATATGTCTTTAATTCATGTTTCATAAAACAAAAGAAAAACCTGAAGCAAAATCCCATTCTGAAAGCATCTTATCAGTCACACCATCCCATACTTCCTTGTTAATTAAGCTGCCCCTGGCGGGTTCATCCCTGGCATACCGTGCTTATCAAGGAGAAGAAAGCAGCATAGGTTTTTGGTGCTATGTAAACTTCTGTGATACTCTTTTGGACTGTACTTAGCCCAAAGTGTTGGGAGGATTGTGATGAAAAATGAAGCAGAAAAGGTTGAAGAAGTAAGAAAACTCCAAACCAATGGGTTGAGGGGAATAATCTGGATAAATAAGGAGTGCTCCAATACCCTCAACCTCTAGCTCCGCTCTGGTTACCTGGATTTCAAATGGAGGCATTGATTGCAAGTGCCTCAGCTTGTAGATGTCCACCTTGAGGTTTTTCCTGATATCCCAAATAAGTAAACCATATGTCAGGCAAAGGGCCTTTCTCATCAGCTTGAAGCAAAAATACTTTACTCCTACTGACATCAATGAGACTTTTTCCTGTTTTGTTTTGTATTGCTTTGTTTGCAGCAGGCAGCAATAAGGACCTCATTAAACTCTAATCCACATCAAGTGAAACTTAGATGGACTTTGAGTAAATCCTTCAGAGAGAAAGAGAGAAAGGGAGATGTAAAAGCAACTTTTTTTCTTCTTTCCTGAGTTTCAAACTTTCATTACAGATGGATACTTCCAGTCTAAGCACATAAGCAACTGTCCTCCTCCCCTCATTCTATGCAACCCCATGGGGCAGGGCATAGCCTAACGTTACTCCAATTTCTGTTTTCAACTGCTGAGGGACAGTGAACAGATCAGGAAGCCTGCTATTCCAAATCTGAAATTCCAAGTGCATTACTTGTTCAAATTAAGCCATGTGATACTGTTTTAGTTCATTGATTTGACAACTGTGACATTTAAAACAATGTTTCTGATACAGAAACTGCTGGAAAAGCAAATGAAAAATGTCCCAAAAGCAAACGATTGAGGAAAGTAAGCACAGCTGGACCTTAATTCTTTAATAAATTGGAATGAATATTCCCAGAACAGATTTTCAGTATTTAGCCATGTTTTTCAATTGCAAGACTTCTGAAATTGCATGACGCATGGAAAATATACCATCCTCTCTCTCTCCCCATACTGAATATTTCAAGAACTTTTCTTGTCTGAATTGAAGAAAAGCCTTTAAGTTGAAGTGTGGCTATTCTTAAGCATAATTTTTAAAGTTACAATATGTAGAGTTTTGAAATAATTTAGGCAGCCAGTGGTACAAATATTTATTTACCGAGATTTATGAAACTGTAAGAGAAGGATAGAATACCCCCAAAGCTGCCTTCTAAAATGTTATTATCCACCTGCATCTTTAATAGTGTAGAAAAGATTTTCAAAACCTATCAGTCACTTTTCCCAGGCTGCATGGGTGTCATAAGAAGAGAAGACCAATAGAAACACCTAAACCACCAATCCATAGTCTTAGACATGCACTTTTGGGATGGACTTTTACTTCATTCAGCTCTGGGTGAGTTTCTAATACTGAATATATCCATGGCTACAGCTACATGCGCAGGCTGTGCAGGAGCCGAGAGAGAGAACAATGCAGTGTCAGAAGGGAAACAATAGCACGAGGGACAAGGTTAGAGTGTCCTGGCAAGGCTGGTATTTTGCTACCAATATACTCACTAATTCAGTCTCCATTCTACCTTCTCCACTCCTTTTACTTGTTAGATTGGATGATTTTTTTCTCTGTTTTAACCACTTTCCTCCTCATACTTCCCCAAAGTTGTTCATCTGCTTCCCTCCACGACAGTTGCCCCATCTTCCCCACGTTCCCACACCCTCCTTTCCTTAAACCACCTTGCTTTTACTCTCTGCCTTCACATCTTCTGTCTCCTCTTGTCCCATTATCTCCATTTCCAGTCTTTCTCTCCTAACTTCCCTCCAAATGCCCAAGAAAAGCACACTGCATTTCTGCTCTCCCCACCAGTATCTCAGCATGTTGATATCCCACAGTGGTGCCTGCATCAGTTCCTTGTGCTAATTTCAGCACGTGGGCAACAGGGAATAGACGCATGCGTTTGGTCTGGCATATCTATACAATCAAAAGCACAATAGAGGTATGAGAAAAAAATAGGGGTGTTTTCTTTCCTCCTAGGTGAAAGAAGAGATTGGCTTAGAAGCTCGGTTTTTGCGCTCCTGCATAATTTGTTGGCCAGTCTGTTCTTTCTTCCCCACTCATCCATGAGTTGAAAAGGGCAGAACCCAAGCAGCACGAAATGGGAGTGAGACTTGCAAAGACAATGAAATGAAATGAATAGACATAGGTAAAATAATCCTAAACCAATGACAGCTCTCTTTATTGTAAAAACTGAGATGATAAAACAGATAGTAAAACTCTTAATCGCCTCTTTACCACCCTGTGCAAGCCTGCTGCTGTCAGGGTCCTGCAGTCAAGCCATGGCTGGGCTGAGTAGATATTTTAGAGTTTCATTCTTCATCTGCAGATTTCAGGAACAAAGGGATGATTCCTAGGAGAGGAAGTTAAAATGTAAATTGTCCAATTTCTTCCTTAGGCTGGCATAAATCAAAAGTATCGATTGAGTTAGGCTAGTTGGAAAGAGCTGAAAATCTGGTCTGCAATCTTTGAAAGAAAATGCATTTCTATTGTACATTACCAGAAAATTAATTTTTGTTGCCTCCATAAAGTGGCTACGGGAAGGAAAGAGAAAATAAAAAGGAACAAAATATTAGATTTAGATCAGAGTACTGCAGTAGGTTGCACGGTCTCCTCTCGGAGCATCAATCCATCATCAGTCCTAAAATAAGATCCTCCACGGCTGCAATGAGCTTTAAAGGAATTCCAAAACCGTGGCCAGAAGCCCAGGGTCCCAACAGCTGACCAGGAAAACAGGGCAGGCTTCCACCACAAACCTGTCAAACCTGAAACATTTCCATGAAGTATTTCGGGTTAAACTAATTTCCCCTTTCTCTGTTTTGTCCTGGCTCTCCTCTGCTGGCAGTGGTGGTGCCAGATTTCTGTAAGTGAGCAACAGGAAAACCTGAACCAAACCCTTCCAATTTTGGATACAGATGATCCGAGAAGCTGTGTCAGAATCTGTCTGGAGTGGGGTTCCAGCTCTTCATTTGTCATTTATAAATTTTTCCCTTACATTTATTTCAAAACCACAATCCTTCTTCTCTTTGGAGTCTTGGATGCATTTCATGAACTGAATGCCGGCTGCCACTCCTGCTGATGCCTTGTATCTATTTTTAAGTTAAAGCTGAGAGTAAACTGCAGTGTATCTGAGCCAGACTGGGGCAAGAGGGATAGGAGAGCCGCTCGCAGCAGGGAAGTGAGACATCAGAGATGTAGGCCCTGTAATTGTTTTCCATTTGGGGCAAGCCACTCTTTGCCTACTCTTTAACAACAGAAGAGGACCAAAGTGATCCGTCTCCATGCCACTACACAACACAGGAACAAGGGGAAGAAGACATTTGCTTGGAGCATCCATCCATCCTGCAGATCCCAGAGCCCACACCACTACATCCTGGTGAGAGCCCTCCTGGGAGCAGAGGGGTCCCAGGCTGCAGCTGTACGGCTGACAGAGCTGGCAGGCAGTCCTGGATGGATGTGAAATATCTCCTCCTAAGACAGGAGAAAAACAGATTTAAACAAATGGGCAACAAGATGGCTAATAGCACCAGCAATAGCAGCTGTAATAGTCAGCCTTGGAGCAGGCTGTGAAGTGCTGTTGTTACTTTATTCTTAGTTCTTAGATCAGTGTTCACTAGCATTTGCCTGCTAAGTGCCACACAGGTCCTTGTCAAGGATCAGGCCTCGCCATGTCTGGCCCCAAACTCAACGTAATAAAAAGCCACCATCCTCGAGAGCCTGAAATTGAAGCACCAGTCAGAAGACAATAAGTGAATTCTGCAGAGGAACAGGTGGACCCCAGGGTAAGAATGAGACAAATGTGTGATGACATGGCCTGGAAGTGGCCAAACAGTTACATGCAAGAGGATGAGAAACACGGCTATTTCTGTTAATTTGAAGAGTCCCCTGGACAGTCTCTCCAAGTTAAAGTTGCCAGGTCTTTTGATGGCTTTTCAGAGTTCACGTCCTCCTCCCGGTACACAGCTGTCACGGAGGCGGGAGGAGGCAGCCCCTCATGAGGTGACATGAAGTGAATGTGGGAGCCGCAGTGTTGATACCTAAGGCTAACTCTCTGCACACAGTCCATTTGAACTGCATCTTCTGGAATACAAACCAGACTTCCCAGGCAGCTAATAAAGGGGATTCATCTTCTGTACAAGTGCCCGCTGCAAACTGACTGACCGGTCCCTTCTACAGGGTAGTGCTTTTCCAGAAATAATGATGGCTTCACTGTCTCTGCTGACCAGCTCTGTACCGAAATGGGAATGGCTCCATACACGTAATAGGAGCTCAGAGACCATGGTAATGAGTATGGTATGAAAAATGACAGATAGGTGGATGGACAGATATCTCTTTATCATTTCCCTGAGCCATCCAGTTTCCCTAGGCACAGAGTGCACCCTGGAGATTTGGTTTTAAGGCAGAGAAAGCTTTACACGATGGATTGAGTGTAGCGTAAACATGTAAATAAAGAATAGCTCTTTAATTTTTTATGAGGAGTGCATTTTAAAGCCCTGCTTTGGCCTCCTTACTCAGGCAAAATTGCCACCTGAGAAAATGGCAGTCATACCTGAACAAACATAACTACCATCTGCAAATAAAGCTTCTGTATTAAAAATTAACTAATGAAAAAATATTTGGATAATATTAAGAGAATAAAAAAACTTGCGCTGAGCATCGAACAAAAAATTCCTGGGGTATAAAGTGCATTAGACCAGGAAGGCTCTGAACAGGCCAAATGCTGCATGCTCACATGCTTGGATCCCAAACAAACAGGCTTTGCATGGGGAAGCCAGGGGGCTGGGGAGGCAGCGGAGTGTCAGAGCTGCCCTCCCACCACGCGTGACATGTCTGGAGGCAGTCTGTGTGCAGCGGCACGCAGGGGTGACACCGTGCAGGGCTCAGCTTTTCAGCAAGAATGGCACCTAAGCATCCTGAAGGTGCTGGGCCCTTGATATGCCTATTGGGCAGGACTGTCAAGAGAGCCTGAGATGGATTTGTAGCAAGCAAGCTCCTGCACTGGAAGCTGCGGTGCTGTGCCGAGGTGGAGGGCGGATCGCCTGACCTGGCTGCACGTGTGGGGTCTCGCTGCTGCCTGCCTGTCTTCCCCGTCCTGGTGTGCCCTTACATGCTGACACCAGGAAGAGAAGACAGCCCCACAAAGCAATCCGTGACCCCTTGCGAATGATTGATGTGCAGAGTGGTAAGGCAAAGCGGTGCACACAGCCAGGAACAATCCTGAGTGGTAGGAGCACAGGCAAGATGGTTGACTCATAATTGCCCTTATTTGCCTTCCGGTGTCTTCAGCCTGTTGTGAGAAGTTTCACTGATCAGTCAATCACGATCACTCAAAGGAAACCCATTTTCTCAGAACTCTGGTCCCACTCGTTTAAGAAAAAATCTCAGACCTGTTTTTCTGCAAAAAGTGCAAGGGTAAATATCACCCACTAGGAGAGACTCTGCCATTCGAAACGTCCTTGTTTTGTTCCTACCACCAAAGACATCGTGTTTTGCCTAGCTAAAGGTCACAAAAGCAGAAATTTGAATGCCTCCCTCAGCAATCCCAGAGATTTCATACAAAGCCAGTAGCCCGCCCAGAACACATATACATACGTACGTACAGATAAGTATTTACATACATGTGTATATAATGAAGGGGAAAATGCTTCCCTTAACAAAGTGACCTCGTTGTGTGGTACTGCCGTTTAGGAAAGGGGCTGTTAATGAAGTCAGCAGAAGTGAAGCAATGTTTGTTAAGGCAGTGAAAACACCCTTCCCTCTTTTTTTTTTTTTTCAGCTGAACTGAAGCCCTCACATACGATCCACACTCTTGCAGTGTTTAGGTGTAAATAACACTCGGTGCGTACAAAGTTCCCCCTTTCATATTCATTACTGTCATAGCTTTGAAAGGAAAAAAGCAGAGGTCATTTATTAGAGGTTACTTTTCATGCAAAACACCCTGTGGTTGCTGTCATTCAGAACTACTTAGTCTACGCCCTCAGTCATCTATTAGCAGGGCTTCAGGTCATAACCTTTAGTGGCATTTGGAATTCCAGAACCTCTGATTAGTGCAGGATTTACATATCCTTCAGTAAAAAATGCTCTGCTATAGAAATGCATGAAGTGTTGTAAATTTGTTTGGCCTTTTGTCTGGAATACATATGAACTCTGCATTCAAAGTAGGGTGCATTAAACTATATTTGTTTGGCGTGTTATGGCTCCTCTATTAGCATGGCATCAGTTAACCCATTAAAGACGAATTGCCCTTTCAAAATGGACTCAAAACTGAGCACAAAGAGGAGGTGGTCACTGGCACAATTAATAGATTCAGGTTACATGAGCAACTGCTGGCCCTTCTTTAGTCCTGTTACCTTTTTCTTGGAGAAATAACCATGTTGGTACCAAGTTTGATTTAATGGTCTCTGCTGGGATCCATATAATGAAATTTTACTGGAAGGTGGGAGAATACTATTGAGTTGTTGCCTCAACTGTTGGTAGTAAGGTGTAACCAATCATGAACTTTTTGGGTTTCAGTAGCACAGAAACATCATTCATTTGCAGGATCAATGCACCTGGAATTTGGAAGTAAAGCCAAATTACACTGATCTAACAGAAATATCATTAGCAAACATTAGCATGACCAACTGGTTGATTTAGTTCAGCAGCAAGGATTTGTCAAACAATGCTAAGTTGGTTTCCCAGATATTCAAGTACTTGAGATGTTCTTCTGTATTTTCATGTATTTCAAGGAAAACATTTTTAAAGGGGAATAACATTCACAGTGCATGACTAGAATCAGTCATTTGTGCATCTCAGAGTACCCTAAATGAGCTGAAGTTCTCTAAGTCATACACAGTGAGAGACCACTGATAATCTTTCTCTTCAGGCAGTGTTATGACTTTCATACCTGGATGTGAATTCTAATAGAGGTAGTCTGCTGCAGTGGAGGGCTCCTCTACACCATCACAAAGCTTCACCAGGCCTTTCAGTTGAATTAAATGACATCCAGAAGATCATTTAACCTGTGGTCTTCCTGGTGGGATGGTTAACAATGAGCTAACACACAGCATCCACAATACCTGACAGTAGTATTTTCCACACATAACATTTAAACTTTTGGTCCTTACATGTCCCCTCCAGCTGAAGCTTGTGATATTTTTGCCCTAAATTATCAAAACTATACAGTTAGAGTCTACCTCTTACACTGAGTGCATGATCACAATGTGAAGGCTGCAGTCCTAGAGAAGAGAGGTCAAATATTTAAATATCTCTCCTGGTTTTAATTATAATCAATTATAAAGGGCAGAAAGACTACCCGTTTGGGTGATTGGCTGCGATGGGTTGGAATCAGCTCACCTTCCAGCAGAGCCAGTCACATCTCACCTTTAAATTAGCAGCAGTGGGGAAAGACTGTCAACACACGAAATGTGTCTGAGGTGACAGTGAACTTGAGTTTTTCACCTTAATAAAGTATTTCAAGGCACCAGAGAGGAGCTGAGGGCACAACTGTCTACTCCAGTAAGAAAACTTGACTTTTTACAGAATCACAGTCACAGAATGGCTGAGATTGGAATGGCCCTCTGGGTCTATCTTCTCCTATCCCTGCTCCAGCACCCAGAGCAGGGTGTCCAGGCCCATGTACAAGCAGCTTTGGGAGATCTCTTTGGAGGAGACCCCACAGCCTTTGTATCTTTCTTTCTTACTAGAGGAACAATACCTTTTCAATCATAAGAGACTTCAGGATTCCAATCTGGGCCTTTAAAACTATATTGGAAATGTCATTTTCCTATAGCATATGTCTGAATGGATGTCTTTGTTGTTGTGGCTTCCTAAGTTCTCAGGCTTATCAAATTCAGCTGAGTTGAAGCACGTGTTCCCCATCTTACTTTACTTTTTGTACATTCAACTGAACAGCAGAACCTGAGGAAAGGCAGATACCGTTTTTTTCATTCAGCAGGATCAGGAGAAAGTAAAACCAACAAAAACATGCACTCAGGATCAAAGGTGAAGATATTTCCTATGGGAAACTGAGGTGGAGAATGGTCAAGCACAGGGCATCTCCAGACTGAAAATAGCATCAGGGGTCTAGCCATATCTTGCATTCATGTTTTGAAAGCCCAGAATGCATCAGGTTCTCCAACAGTGTAGTCAGAATTTGTAGGAGGCAGGACACTCCCAGGTGAACGTGGTATCTGGTACGCCTTGCACAGGCAAAGCTTCAAACACACTCTCTCCACTCTCATCCAGATGTGGCACTGCCCCAGCACACATGAATTCCCAGAGTAAACAACACATCAAAAATGCATCAGTAGATGTTAAGGTTGTTCTGCAGGGGCACAGATGAGAGCTGTGCTTTCACGGGAGTTTGGAAAAAAAATAGTCAGTCAACCCCCAATGAAAAAAGAAGCTTCATGCATGGGGCAATGCTCACCACCCTCAGAATAAGAGCCCCAGGGGACATATCAAGAGTAGGGAAGGATTAATAATAGGAAACAGTGAATAGAGTATAGAAAGTAAGAAGCAGTAAAAGACATGGAGGCATGGGATTAAAGCAGTAAAACCACTTTGAAAGCAAAATCTTTCTCACATGGTTGGTTGAAAAGAACAGATGGCATACAGACACCCCTTGACTAACATAGCTGTTTGTCAACATAAGTAAGGCCATCCCACAGATACCCCTGAGCCTGATGATTTCTTGCTGCCTGTGGCATGTGCGTTTATTCAAAGTTCAAATGGACAAAGGGAGCAGCACTCCAAAGCAGAGATTGTTTTGGTGATATGAAGAAAGAGGACTGGAAAACACTACGAAGTCTGTCCCACAGGAGTTAGTGGTGAAAAAGATGGCTAACTCCAACAATTTGTAAGGGAACTTGTTTTCTTGTATTTGTTCAGCAGCAGATCCTCATCCATCAAAGCTTTTGCACTAACTTTATACCATTGGACACTAACATATCTCCAGACCACCTTCAGTTAAGCTGGATCAAAAATGTCTCGCTCAAATGAGACTCAAGAAAACCATTTGTTTATGCAGAATTCAGAGAATGCTTTGTCGTCAACTTCAGCATGAGAAGATTTAATCCAACGTTGCACAGTTTGAAGAAATTGTATAAAAAATAGGAACTTAATGTAGAAATATTTCTATTTGATAAACACAGTGTTTGTGGTCTTTTCCTCAAATAGATCTTCTAACCTTCAACTATTTTCCCCCAAACCTAGTTATATGAAACTACAGTTTTCAGAAGAATATTTTATATAGTTTTGAAGTTTAATCTGGAAATGATAAATGCAAGCACTAATTGGTCCCTACTACTGAAGATGGAGTGCAACTATGGAGTTTAGTGCTGAGAAGAGTTGCCACCACGTTGCTACCAGGTCCTATCAGTTGTGATGTACCAGACACACTGAATTATTTGGATGAGATAGTTTAACTTCTTATGGAACTTTAAGGTGAGTCAAATTTTTTCAACTAAATAAATAGAAATAAATACAATTAAATACAATTTAAAGCAACTTTCTACCATAAGTGAAAGCGTTGTGTTTATATGTACTTACATATCCATCAATGCCTGCAGATTTTGCTGAATTACTCTGATTGCCTGCCTTCCAGCTGCAGCATTTTCACTCTGTTTAAGAATGCTGTGACCTTCCCCTGCATGGGAGACTGAATGCAAGAGCAGAAGAGGAATCCATATGTTCTCCCCTGTGCTTTTCCCTCCTCTTCTTCAGTCCTCCCCCGCATCCTGACACTCGCTCAGACACAAAGGTCTGATTTTTTCTCTCTTCACAGGTTAGTTCGGTTTATTACACCACCATTCTTCAAAACTCACCACCCCCATCTACATTTGCACTACCTATGCTCTACAGCACCTTCAAATACAGCTCTGCTCTGTCTTAAGTGGTTGTGCACTGACCTTATCAACTTCCCTCGGCACGATAATTATAAACAGCACTTTAAACACCAGATTTATTTTAAAATGAAGTGATCAAGTGAGCACAGCATGACCAGGGCTCAGGAAACAAGCTTTTCATGCCTGGCTCTCTTGCTGACTGGGTGTTAAGACTTCAGGCAAGTTACTGGGTTTCTCTTTAGTGCTCAGACACATCCCTCTTTAAACATCACGGTCTCGGAGACAAGGACTGTCTTTTATTCCACATTTCCAAAGTGAATGACACAGTAAGGTCTTGTTAGCAGCTGAGATCTGTAGCTATTATGGCAATACCTCGAGCACTGTTAACATTTTATAATCAAATATTGTACTGCAAATATATTTAGCACCCTGTCGTCAATTAATGTAATAGGTCCCTGCCACCTAATCAAGGTTAGATTTTACTTAAAACAGTAACACTACTGAAGGAATTCAAATATGGAAGCTGGAGGAGAGGTGGAGTATGTCTTCCATGAGAGTTTGTAGGCTTACCAAACCTTTTCCACCCTCCATTTGTAGTAGAGCAGAGTAAGGGTCTAAACAAGTCGCGTGTGCTAATTTTTGCACTTGGCTGAAGCTGTTGAGTTCATCTCAGACATATGTTAGCCAAAATTTGTAAAAAAACTAACGTGGCATAAAGTAAAAAATTCCTGATGAGCTTCGTCTGTCACAAGAGTCTCCAGCCCTCTGAACTTTCTTAGTAAAACATCCATGAGAAGCACAATAATGCCATTTTTAGTCATTGTCTCATTTTCCAGCTAGTGGACGCGCTGCTCTTTAGCTTGTAACGATAAAGCTGAAGCCACACTCTCCATGTTTATAGGTCTCTGCTCTTTCCAAGTGGTGACATGCATGCTAAAGTGGGCCTTTTATTTTTTTTTTTTCCTACAGCTGGAAAAAATACACCAATAAGACAGATAGCTGAAACTTATTTTATTTTAAAGAGGGTGAGAAGGATTATTACAAAAATTCCCATAAACATAATGGTGCCTTTTAATGATTTTTAAATACTAAAGAAGTACTTGATTTATAAGGAAAAGCAAAAAGCCTCTTCTATAATGGGTTTGGACTTTCTGTATTGAAGAGTGAAAATTCCTATAGACTCTTTTAGCTGTAGATATGGCTCAGCAAAATATCTTCTGAAGTATTAGCAGGGAGGAAGCCCAGCAAATCCAGCCAGAACAATCTGTTTACATACTGTGTATGAGCAAATCAGTGCTGTGGAGACTGAGACAGCAAGGAAAAGCCTCTAGTCAAACATTTTGCCATAAATGACCATCTGAAGGCTTTTCCAGAATGACAATCCTCTAGCAACAGCAAGCCAAGACAGTAGGTGTCATTTCCAAACTAGGAGACATTATTGTCCCATCTTGATGGACTCGAGCAAAACATGACTGATAGGAGATTGCCTCGGTGCTGTTACATGTGACTGTCCTAAATTATACCAGTAATGAACTGTTTGTTGGTGATGCAAGATTTAGGAGACCTCAAAAGAGGCAATGAAGTCATTTCTGCTGTGCTCCCCTCTACCCCAGGCTTCATGGCAGCTGCTCCTTGGCTGGAAGCTCTGAAAGATCTGTTACCCAGCAGCCCTCCTTTTCTACCTCATGGCAATGCACATACCCACTATGCTTGAGCAGACATACAGAGGCTGGGTTGTGTTTACACTTCCATGTTTCACATGTATTCTCAAAAGCAAACACAAAGCAAACTGAGAAAAAAAATCCAGTCCTTATTCAAAAGAAAGCAGTGACAATGCCCAGGAATTGCTCCTTTTAGTTCACTCACTATTACACCCATCGCAGTCTGGGTGACTGGAAGGTGAGGGTGGGAGAAGAAGGAGCCACATATGTTTCAAAAGCTCCTGGCCAAGTGGTCTGGAAGATGTTTCACATCTGGGAGGGAAAGCATTCATGTATGAACAGCAGAAGTCACTTAACCCCTGTATTCAGAGAAAATCGGAGAAGACGGTAAAGACTGAGGCCTTTCTGTTTGTTCATATTGAAACCCCCTGTTTTGGCAACCAAACCAATTCCTTTTTACCTTGCCCCTCTCTCCACTCTCTCACCACCAATTTAAACTGGAAACCAGTAAGATGTTTTTCTTAGGCTTGTAAGTCTAATTCTTTGTAGCTGGGTAGGCTTTGGGGTTGTTTTTTTTTCTTTTTTCAATTGAAAATGCATAGTTATATGTAACATATGGACTTTATAAAGGTGTCTATGTACTAAAGGTAAAATAGAAAAAGAAAGAGTGAAGTTTATTATTTTATACAGTGAAGTGGACAGTCTGTATGCCTGATTCTTGAGTTAAATGAGTTTTCCAAGAAAATGTTTAGTCTTTCACTGAACAATTATTTTAAATACTTTGCCACCAAGAAAGTAAGGCAGTGTAAGTTATATGAACTTATTTTTTTTTCCTTCCACGGAAACATTTGCATGACTGATCCCTTATAGTTCCAGAAACAAATATGAGTGCATTTGCTTAAAATAACAAAACCACACACAATACTTAACTCATTAGGATGATTTAGCAGTGGTTCAGTATTTCTTTTGGCTGAGTGCACTGGATGAAATCCCATATATACAGTCTTATATTTTACACCCCTACGTTTACTTCAGGTTATACAGTAATCTCTGTCAGACACCATGCCCCAAGTAGTACAAAAAGATAGCTGCTTATGGAGTGTCCCTGTCAAAAGGGCATATGCAAAAGAGATTTTAAAAATTAAACTTGTTTAATGCATTACACTTTATGGGTGTTAGAGCAGGGAATTAACTGAGATAGTAAATGCATATTCCCCACCACTAGGAAGATAAACACAGTTGCTGAGCAAAGGCTATATTCACAACGATGAGGCAAAAATTCACCCTACAGTTCTAGAAAATCTACATCAGACTGCCCTCTTTCCTCTTCATGGCTAACACATGTAGAAATAAAATCTCTGAAACTGTAAATTTCATTAAAAGAAACCTCGTTAAATGTATTAGTACAGTCTCTATGAGTGCTGCTCTATACCAAACTTTTATTGGCTTCCCTTTTTATATGCCAGAATAATCATTTGTGAGATTTCTCCTTAAATACCTTTAATTCATGCCTCTCTGGTGGTGGCACTCACACTATGCATCCCTGCAGTACTGAGGCAGTTGATTTTAGGCTAAGTATCATGTGTTGCTGCACAAACTTTCCTATCTAAAACTCACCTAATGCCATACTGCAACCCCATGCTCAGCTGCCTACTGCTCAAGACCACTTAGGTACTAAAACGTGACTTTGCCTTGGGAAGGGTGACAGAAACTACTCCTAAAGAGGGACTTGTATTTATAGATCCCATTCCTCCATCCTTCCCCAGATACATTTCCTGCTGGTTTCATTAGAACTGGAGGGGATCTTCTAATTTTTCTGGTCACATTTTATTATCCTTTGATTTTTAGCCATTGCTTTTCATCTTTCTCTGTCATTTCTTTGTTTCTTTGGTTGGTTTGGTTTGGTGGATTTTTGTTTTGTTGTGGGTATTGTTTTGCTCTTTCCATAAACAAAATAAAAAAAATATGTCCCAAAATGAGCAATACATTGAAAATCAATTTATTCTTTTGTCAAAGTAATTGCTAGCTGGAGATGATAATTTCTTTGTTCAGAGCAGATACAGGGCTATTGTCTTGGCCTTCTAAATTGGTACGCCATACCCCATGCTGCCTGCAAGTATCAGTATGGAGCCATGCACAGTGGATGCTGAATATACTATGTAAGAGAGGTGTCCCTGTCTAACAAAAACTAACTCTTTTTTTTTTAATGGAAGAGAAATAATGAGACAACCGCACAGCATTTTAGTCCACATTTCTCTATTTCCTTCCCATAAAAGGTCTCAAAGAAATGCAAAGCACCATTGAAGAGTTCAAAGACGTACCTCAGAATGTGACTGCACATTCAAGGCACACTGACATATTCAAGACTGGATAGCTCTATTGGAGAAAAAAAGAGAAGGAGAGAGAAGAAAGAAAAAGGCTCAGCATACAAAATACAATACACAATATCTAGTTCTGCTGTGTGAAACTCACTGCATTCATTTTGCTCACTGAGCAAACTGGGTCCTAGGGTATAACACATACAATAAATCTACCCCATTTTTCCATAGGAGTTGATTTCTAGAGAAGCTAAAAATCATTTGGTGTAAATGATGCAGAGGCTGATGCAGCTGAATTTATAAATTGGGTTGAAAAGTTTGACGTGTTGAATTAGATTATACCATAGAATGCATCACTAAGTAATTGATACGTACATTATGTGCAAAAGAGAGCTCCGCTAACTCAAGTGTAACTTTTTTTTTGCATTATTGTGTAACTTGGCCATCAGTCCATTGTCAGTTGAACAAATTTTCCAAAGGAGATTTAGTCCTTTGTTAGTTGAATAAAAATACCATTTTGTTATATTCTGCTATTCAAAAAATAAAATAAGGAATAAAGATTTTAAAAAATAGAAAATAATAGAAAAACATGAAAGACCTATTGGGGGATCTCCCCATCTTTAGGAAGTTTATCTGTGTTTGTTCAAGGAATGCAGGAGTCCAGATGAAAGATGCACAGTATCAGCACCAATTGGAAAGCTGATGGGGAATGGACAGGAATAAGGAACAGACAGTGTCCTCAGCTGAAAGAAAACAACATAACATAGAGTTCACAAGGAGGTTCTAGAAGCAGAAGAGGAATTACAAAAACCCTACCAAAAAGACATCTCAGCTTTATACTAGCCGCTTGGTATATATCAAGACTTCTACTGACTATCTGCATTTATTTCTAAGAGATGAGAGCATTTCCCTCTGCAATTACTGGAATATCTGCCCTGATCCCACTGCTGATTACAGCACAGGGTCTTAAATCTCTGTAATCTGTCTGAAATGTTATTAAATATTAGATTTCAGTGTGATTTGTTTTCTTATCACTTTACTTGTAACTTCACTGCCATTCACCGCCAAGAGACCTTGAACTGGAGGCTGCTGCTTTAATCTCAATTTGTTATACTAAAATGCAAAATTAAAGAAAAGTGAAGAAAGTTGAATATTACCAAGGAATGTGATTGATCACAGTGTGTCATTTCTGAGTTTTAATATTATAAACTGAATTTTATGGTACTCTACCCTAATAGTGACGTATTTAACATTTTAAGACTGGATATAATAATTTTATGGGGCAAAATGGGCATTGTTAGAAGATTATACAGTGGTACTTTGTCAAATCCTTGTATATTAAATACCAAAACACTATGATAAAATAATGGTAAGAGACTGACTTCTTCTCAGAGAAGTGAGATAATCCATCCTAATGCCTCATCTCTGCTTAAAGATCTGCTAGATGTCTCTGGTCAGCAAGAACTGCAGTGTGCAGCTTGTGCCACCATACTGCAGTGCACGGCGGTAATGGACAGTTAGCATTTATGACATCCTGGCTGTTTTAATTTGAAAATGCAAAGTAGGGCCATTTTTATATCCTGACAAATTCTGCTTAGCTTCCAGGCAATTCCAGTTTGATATATACCCAAAGGACGCATACCAAAGGGAACAGGCATGAGCATGCTTTCAGACAGCACAAGGAACAGCCAGGAATGGATCCCTTTGTTTTTCTTTATGTACTGGACCATTTCCCAAAAGAGGCATCCTTTCTTTCATATCCCCATTCCCTACATCCAAGTTCCTCTAATGCATTTCTGGCATGCTGCTGATATTGATGCCTGTTGATTTGTGTCATATTTTCTTCTGGTGTCCTCCTTCCTTGATCACCTCTACCTTCCTCTCAGCTCCACCTTAAACTCCAGAGATCTTGAAATATATATATATATAAAAAAACCTCTAGATATCCAAATCTGTGTTTGAGTGTGAGTGGCCTTGCTGGAGTGCAGTAGGAAATCACATCAGTTGTAACATTGGTATGGGTCTGTCATGGTAGAGGTTGGCGGACTTCTGCCCTCCCTGGCTGAGAACAAGGAATTATTCTCTGCAGTCAGGAGTCTGAAACTCAGATGATGTCCAAACCCAAAATAAACACAAAGGAGTAATAATTCATCAATAGCAATGTCAGATGCTGTATATATATAACTGCAGTATGCAATATACAATTGGTAGTAACATATTGGATATGGTTGGTGGGCATGGTGGTGATGGGTTGACGGTCGGACTTGATGATCTTAGTGGTCTTTTCCAACCTTAATGATTCTATGATTCTATGCGCAGGGCATGGATGTACCAAGAAAGCAGATAGCACAGGATTTGCAGCCATGGAAATCTGTAGATTGGGACAAAACGTCAGCCATTCCATTGTGCTTTGTCTGTCTGAATCACTATGAACCATCATACAAGCAATATTCCTTCTTAACTGTCTATTCTTAAAGTGCATACTATAAAACGAGGCCACTGAGACTTGCACACGCCGGCTGTCTCTACTGATTTTAATTCACTTAGTAGCAATGCTGCACAAGGTCAGTTTATGTGGAAAAATCTATATCAGCAGGGGCACACATTGACCTTCCTTTTGGGAGAAAATGATAGGATTTCAAATTAGGTTTCCCATATGGATGTGTAGGGTCTCGCAAAGAGAAAAGTGTATATTGAAAAGAATGGCAACAGATTTATATATATACATTGAGAGAGCAGTAATGAGTAGCAATGCCACAGATTTTTAATTATATAGGTTTCTCTGTAAAGATTGTGGATTCACAAAAATTCAACATGTCAGACAGTGAGGTCTGGTGGAATTTTCTATCTATTCTAATAAAAAAAATTCCCTAAATAAGAAAAGACAACGCAATCTATCTAAAATTGATGCTCACAAAAGGGTTAATTTTAGAGTTGGCTGCTCTAGAATGTGTTACATTTCTGCCCAACAAGCTCTGGAGCAGTGATGTAGAGCTCCAAGCACGACAATTTATTGTTTAAATGTGTCATCTCCTACTGGTGAGATCCAGGGACAGAGCTCTTTCCCTAATCCCTCCCCATCAAATGCAGGTTGACAAAGTTCTTACTAGATGGGTGTTTTCCCAGCTCGCTCTCAGATTCCCACTGGTGATGAATACCCTACACCTCCACCTTCTATCTTTCGCTCCCTGTTTTTTGTGCACTTACAGAAAGGGAAACACTCTTCATTCTGGTCTGTCAGAGAGATGAATTTTTTTATTGTATTGTTTAGTTTAGAGAATCACAGTGCAGGAAAACACTGGAGTAAAATTTTGGGGAACTCAGAGATGCCTATCTATAGGGAGAGAAATAAAGTAGAGATTAGTTCATCTGTTGTATTCAGTTTAAGCCTACTAGAAACGATAGAAAATATGAAGGACAAGCTTCATATGGAACAGTCCAAGAAAGCTAAATAGATTCTCCCTCCATTCATGGAGGGTCCTGGGAAGAAAGGTCACAACTGTCTCCCATGTTCTACCACAGAATAATTCCTGAGACAACAGTGTAAAAAATAAGTTGATTTTTCTGCCTCCACCACTATCCAGGGGCTTAGAACAGAATAGAAAAGAATATTTAAAGATGCCAGTTTTGCTCATAGTGAAAGAAAAATCCCTTAAGAATACTTTCAAAACAGAAATGAACAGCAATTCCTCTGAATAAAATAAAATAAAATAAGAAATCAGCATTTATGGAATGAGAAATGAATCCTAGCTGATCGTACTGGAGGAATATATGTGCACTTTTGTAATACACAACAAGGAAATGATGCTGGTGGTTTTTCTCTGAGTATTGTTTTGGTTTTTCATCTTCTCAGAAAACCAAGAAAAAAAAAGAAGAAGAAGAAAAAAGGAAAGGGAAAGGGGATGGGGATGGAGAAGGGAAGGGGGAAGAGGAAGGGGAAGGGTAAGTAATCA
>NC_034410.1:89299710-89410129 GCF_002078875.1 Numida meleagris | reverse complement strand
GGGGAAGGGGAAGGGGAAGGGGAAGGGGAAGGAATAACTTAGGTGGAAACATGATAGGAAAAGGAAGCACTGGGCACTGCGCTCTCCCTAATCCCACCCTGGGATATGTCAGCAAACATAAAGAGACAAAGCAGTAATGGGGGGTCTGGGGCTGGGGAGCACCACTTGGCATAAGGGCCCTGCAGTGAGAGGAGAGGACTGTGTGTGCCTGCACGTAGCAGGGTGCTGGGCTAAAAATGACTCTTCCTGACACGGCATTGCTGGGACTTGGCACGCGTCTCTGTAAAAATTAGAAAAATCAAAATCAAAATCCACCTAATAGATGAGTTAGACTTCTAAAAACATTCTGATTGCGTTTCAGACGTATTTAAGCAAAAAGCCCAAACAGCCAAGAGGCTGTCCCAAAGCCCTAATATCCCAGCAATCATTTCAGGGAACATTTTTATGCTATGAGACAGTTGTGGCACAATACAGTCATGGTGTTTGGGCTTGTCAAAACAAACAAACGCTGCTAGGTGAAATCTGCCGCACAAAAGAGCTAAACAAATTACGGGGTAGAGGCAAAATTGGCCACACCATCAGCATTCAAGACCTGAAGGAAAGAGTGGAAACTTTCAGGGTCTGAATGCAAGAGTGGGAAAGCTAATTGAGCACAAATGAAAGGATCTATTACGGCTGAAAGAATAAGGAAGAGTACAGGCAGGACAATACTCTCATTTATGATTCAAATATCCACAGATAGCATGGAGTACAGCTTTAAATACAATTTACAGCCTTGATTGCAAATGACTATGTGCATCAACTTGGAAGGAATGCAAAGACCGTGAGCGAGAGAAACAGGCTGCCTTGTCTAAAAGGAAAGAGAAGGGGATAAGTGAAGGCGGAACTCGGCTGGACAGTCAGAAGCAATTGGAATGTGTGGAATTATGAAACAGCCCTTTTAGAAACCTGAAGATGAACTGATTAGTGGCCAAGAAGGCTCACATTTAAAATAACCGAATTGCCCAGTGATAAGATTATAAAGGGAGATTTATGCCAGATAATCGCAGCGAGATCAGGGGAAAGGGAGCATCGTTCTGTCCCTGCATCTTCCAAAAGCAAGATATAAAAATATGAATGCGGTAAAAATAATAAGTGCTGGAAATGAAGAGCAAGGACAAGCTCCTGCTTTTATGGGAAGCAGTAGCAGCTTTATTCCCCAGCTTACAGGATACCCAAAACTGGTCTCATACCACCCCACTTATGAATTAGTCTCTACCCAAAAGCTGCCCGTATCCTCCCTGTTTTGACATTATTTCTGTAATATTTACAGTTGTTTTTTCAAGGACTTTGAAAATTCTAAAATCCTCACAAAATCTCTGGCATCATTTGGGCTGTGCAGCAAACATGTCAGCCACAGCCCCATGGATGGACGCATGCCCAAGAGGCAGTGCAACCTTCAGACTGCACAGGCTGTATCTTCTCATGTTTTCTTTCCCACATCCACTTCAGGCTCCTAAGGGCATTACGTCCCACAATGGCTAGCAATAGTCAGAAACAAAACCATCAGCTTGCCACAGGTCACAACATCTCAATTCTCCCAGAGCCTGCCTGAAACCAGAAACTCACTAAAAGCAACCGGTGGGAGCTACAGCTCGGCTACAGGCATGTTATGCACAAGCAGAAGCAAACAGCTGGCTGAATGTATGATCTGCAGACATCAGTGGCTGAGCACTCAGCCCTGGTACTCGCTATGGCATAAGGGTAAGGATGCACAAATGTCTAGACGGCCCTAAACGTGGCTCACTCAACTGTGCCTCCATGACTGTTGGGCTGAATTATCAGCAATGCTCCACATGCTCATGGGTAAGAAGCCTCTATTCCTAGTGCATCATGCTGCAGCCCCTCAACTAAACAACATTAAGGAACTGTGCATGTGTCACTGCAACATCGCAGTCAGCTCCTGCTGGAGCTGTCAGAATTGTTTTCTGAAATTCACAGGTATTGAGAATGATGGAATGGCAGCAGCTACCTCTTCTCCTGTAACCAAGAGCCACAATCTTCGTGATTGTAGGAGTCATCTGTGCAACAAGGAGGAAGAAAAGGAGAGACATCTTGATGGCTAACTGAAGACTACGGAGCCCACATCTGTGAGCCCAAAAAGTAACCACACCAAGGACAAAACCAACATCTCCTCTGCTTTCCTCATCATAACCACTCATTGTGGAGCACAACAGCGTAGGGGTGAGAGCGTGCATTTTTATTTCTTTTGTAAGGGCACTTTTCTTAAGCAAGGCAGTTAACATGAATAGCCAAGCATCGCACCATTTCCCCACAATTACTCATTTTCAAGAACATTGTTTCTAAAAAGAAAAGAGAATGAAAATATATGGCAAGTGCTCCCGGTTTCAGATTGGGTGTGGAAGAAAATAATGGCCACACACTGCTATACAATTAGGTCTGTCTTGGAAAGGAATTATAGTGATGTTTTTCTAAGCAATGCCAGGTGGTTTATTCACCAAATAATGAGACACTAAATGGATCTAAAGATTCTTGGCAACTGGTAAATGCTTACCTTGGACTCCCTATCCCTCTCTTCAAGAAATAGTTTGCTTTTCCCAAGAGTTTTCCTAAGCAGTTCCTCAGCTGTAATCAAAAACAAATAACAGTGGACTGAAGGTTGGTTAACTTACACTTGTTTAATGATACAGCTCAGGGAACCACAAATGCACATGAGATGTCTCTCATTGATTTAGTAAACAGCTTCAGTTGTCAGACAACCTTGCTTTCAAAGTCCATAATTCCCTTAAAAACAAACAAATAAACAAAACCCAAACAAACAAAAACAACAACAAAAAAAACCCTACCTGTTGTGGTTAAATTCATGTCTGTCCAAAATCCGATTTAAAAAATCTACATTTTTATCAAGAGCAACGGAAGCATACAATTATTTTTAACTATGCTGCAGAGGAAGAAAGACAGTCTCAAAAGCAGTGGCTACAGCAAAGGCTCGTGGCGGCCACAGCCCAGCACTGAGTACCACAGTGGCCAGGCTCCCAATTGCTCCGAAGGTGAGCAAGGCAGGGAAAGGCCATATCTCAGCAGGCTTATGGCAGCCTTCTCACTCCACATTGACAGTGAAGCAAATCTGTTCCATGGAGCAAGAAGAAGGACTTGAGTGTCCCTCTTCCAACATCTACCCAAGCCCAAGTGCCAGCCAAGGGCTGAGCCAGGAGGTCCATGGACATTCGTGGGGTTGTGCCACGCCCGGAGCAAGAGACCCAGCCCAGAGAAACACCATGTGAATCTCCCCATTAATCACCGGGAAACTCAGTATACCCCAGCCTGGCTGTACCCTTGTACACCCTACTGCTCTGTGCTTCTCTGTCTTCAAAAACTGGAAAGAAAGTGCTCTAGCTCCAAACAAAACTAGCCTGGAAAAGGTGCACCTCATGTTTGTGTATCCATAAAGCAACAATTATGAATAGACCTGGGGCTGCCAGGGACCGCTGATGTCAGACTCAAGAGTGGGCTTCTCTGTTTTCCTCATTGCTGCAAGTTGGCTCCTGTATCAGACCCTCATGGACCAGAATTGAAGCCAAGGTGCAGAGAAGCACAAGCACCCAGTGGGTAACAGCAAATGGACACAATACAGAGGAAAGGCCTTGCAGAAATACACGACTTTGTAAATGTCAGCAGTTGGCAAATCAATTAGCCAATGTTAGAGGGCAAAGCACATGATAAAAGAAACTAATGATGTAAAAATACAAAAAGGCTTAGAATCATTTTTTGCTTATAATTTCATTTCCAAATATTTGGTATTTAAAATTAGTACTGCTTTGGTCACCTCTGCCCAAAGACCTCTCCCAGTGACTTCAAGAGACGGCTAGCCACAGACAGCAATTCAAAATATCATTTATGTGAATATAAATGGATAGCTGTGTAAAATCCTACAATATGTCTACTTAAGAGTAATCTTCTAGAATATTCTGCAAAATGCTAAACATGTCGAGCATTGCAGGGCTTCTCAAGAAGAGCTAATTACAATGCCCAAATTAATATTTGAAGAAAATCTTGAAGCAATGGCTCTGTTGTCATTTAAATATGTGACTATTGTCTTTATAATGTGCAAAGCATAATAACCATTTATATATGCTCCAAGTGATACATTACCAAGTTGAACTTAGAGTTTCCCCTTCTTTTGTTCTGGGTTCATAACCCTGCTGTATTATCTTCCATTACTCTATAGCTTGCTAATGCATAATTCAAGCCTCTCTTATTGACAAAAAGTGGCAGAAAGAAAGAATATTTCAATGACACTTTCCCACATAGATAGCATTGCTTTCACTTCAACTGGCATCATTTCCATACTAAAGCCAAATCCCTTAAAGTACATTAAGTATCATTTTCCTTGCTTCTTTGCAGTTGATTCTCTGGGACAACTACACCTGTTTACCTCCATCTTCTGAGAACACTTTATGGCAAGGCTGTTATTTTTCTTTTTAAGATGGGTTTCTTGCTAAAAGAACAAAGACGATGAGCTAATGCATGACATCAGCTGCACGCTAATCTCTTCATTTAACTAGAGCTTGCCTTCAGAACTGGTGTCACTCTTTCCTCAGATGTGTGTAGGCAGCAGGATCATTTTGTGATCATTCTGCATTCCTGGTTTGAATTCCTTCCCTTCACAAAATAACTATGGAAATAGGCATACTTAGAGTTTCCATGCATCACTGACCAGAGGTCAAATTTGTCCTCATATACAGCTATGCAATATGTAAAAATCCCACTCATGTTAATGCCGTCACTTCAAATGCCCACAGGTGGGAAGAAGAAAGTCTGAACTTTTCCCACGTTGGAGAAGGATGGTGAGAACTCCAAAAACTTTTAATCTATATGCATTCTTCCAACAGTACAAAAGTGACACAGCGTCATGGATAAGCAAAATAATTAGAAACGATAATTAAAGAAACCATAAAAAGAGGGAAGTATCAAACTGAGCAGGTTAAGACTGGCAAGTTCTTGTGCCTCCACAGACCCTCAGCTCAGTGTCCCCCCTTGTTAGAGCACCTTTTGGACATACAGAAAGGACACCACACCTTTCTTTACAGATAGCTATAGGGCAGCGGACAACCGCTCTCTCTTTGGACTGGCCCATGGGAGAGATCACCATCAAATCCTCCTTGTGCTCTCTGCTGTTTGTAGCTTGGCATGCCATGCAAGGACATTGCAGGGTAAGGCTCATTCACAGCTGTCCTACATGGCCATGCATTTGCCTGAGCTGTGAAATCCTGCTCTTACAATTAAACTGTCCTTGTGGGCAGCCTGGACTCAGGCCGAAGCCAGACTGCCTGCAGATCCCACCTGCCCTTGTGACAAGCAATGTCCACGATCCAGACAGCATTATTTGTTTGGTATCCTGGTTGCAAAAAGGGCAGATTGACTGAAACTAGGTGTGCCAGGGCTCATCCACAGGGTAGGCAATGCCTTCAGCACACTGCGTGTGTGGCCCCCGCACCGCACTTCGCTTCTTAAAGCAGCAAGTGGTTTGCCTTCCAGGCAGCTGGAAGGCACTCAAGCATGTAAGCAGGGTGGGCAGAGGGTGAATTTGCACTCAAGTCCAGCTCAGAGTCACTTCCGCACGGCAACCTACATGCAGCTACAGTGCCTAGCACAGACAGACACCCACCTATAAGGCCCTTTGTATAACAGTGGAAACAGCAATCGTACAACGGAAGTTGTTCTGCCAAAATTAGTAAGAAAAATGATCAGAGGAATCCCTCCACAACACCCATTATTCCCTGGAGTCACATTTACCAAACCACACAGAGGCCAAGTCAACATTTAGCCAGGTTTACAGCCACGATGCTTCTTCCCATGCCACCTAAACACTCACCTTCTTCTTGCAAGTTCAAATTCCTGAAGCACTGCAGCTCTGGCTACTACCAAAATAATTTCTCTAAACCTATGTGCTTGTCTTCTAAAAGCTCACGAAGTCTTAATAAAGACTCAATTTCTGCAAAATACTCAGAAAATAAAATTCAAGAAGCAAAATTCAAGTGGGTTTAATGGTGTCTCCAGCTGTGTCTCATTTTAAAGACACCATTTGTTTAACAGAACTAATGCAAAGAAGAAAGAACTCAGTTACCAAATAATTTAATGTCATGCTCAGAAAAAAATAGCAGTTTAGGACAGCAATGCTGCTGCTGCTTGAACCGTTCCCCTTTTACTTGCCTCAACCTAAAAGCCACATAATTTCTCACGTCTTGTGCTCGCAGAGGAGAAAAAATAGAAATGATTTAAGTAACTTTGCAGGGAATTCCTTAGATGTTTCTAACCCTGAACACACTAAAAATTCCAGGAAAATTGTAGGAAATGGAGTAGCCCATAACCAGTGTGCTAGGAGGTAAATCATCAGCCTCTCCAGCAGCAAGTGAAAAGCCTGTGTCATTTCTGACGCTTGCTGCCTGTCCTTCCTGCTACCTCACACACTGTGACTGTCAAATTGCTTGGTCAAACATCATGTACAATGCTGAGCAAAGAAACTGATCTATAAAATCATCCATCAGATTATCTTCAGGAATAACCAACAGGAAATTTGTGGGATTTTCCCTTGCGTCTGATTGGATTTAACCCTAGGGCTGTGGTCAGCCTTGCTCAGGAAGTTCCCACAGGCTTCCTGCATGTCCTGCCCATGCATGACCTCTGGCTAAATGCTAAGGATCCTTACATATGCACAGGATGAAAGCAGTCTTGCCAAGAGCCTCTCCAGAACTCACTGTCCAGAGTTACTCACCACACACAGGGTCCCCCAGTGATTGCTGGCACACGTCCCCGGCTCAGGAGCTTGAGGCTGCTGGCTCCTGCCAAGGCAGGGATGGTGAACAACCAGAGACCAAACACCGAAGCAAATTTCCACATAATCCCACCTTCCAATTAGCAAATCTCCACAAATCTTCCACTGCAGAGAGCCCCAGAGCCTGCCAGTAGACCTACCATTCCAACGTACATACATACAATGCGTGTAATACTGCACCTGCAGCAGGCTGCCTTCAGACTAGACCTGTAGTAATATAGTCCAGGTATGCCATCTACTTGAAAATAATTTTTAAAAAAGAGCGAAGAAAACAAACATTCCTATCTTTACAGCAGGTTTTTGTGCCTTATTTGGAGCTCAGCCACACAACTGATCTGCCGTTTGTTGGCAGGGAATAAGACAACTCAGCAAGACCCTGGCAAGGTTTTCTTGTCTACAGAAACTTTTCCCACTACTCCTCTGCAGGTGCCACCTCCTCCATGATGCAAGAAGCCGCTTATGGCTGTGCTCTCTGAGGGGAAAGGAGAGAAATGTGTGAAACAGGAAAGTTTGGGAAGGCAGTAGCCAGCAAACCAGGCACCATTTACAGTCCTTCAAGACCAGCTTCCATAGGTGAGCCAGCTGAAGTGACCTCCCATCGCTGTTCCCTTCTGCAAGAGCAGACCCTGCGTCCCCGCAGAGCCAACACTGCTCTCTCTGAAAGCTCGAGAAGGAAACAGTGAGTTTGTGACCTTCCATCACTGGGTCACAAACTGAGGTCCCTAGCAGAAGCCTGTTTTTGGAGCACCACTCTAATGCTCTGTGGCAAGCTACAGGTCTCAGAAACCACCAGTGACTTGCTAATTGTCCCAGGCATGGCACAGCACGGCTGTGTCCCAGAAAAGTAACCTGGATCCTGGGAGTAAAATGAACTGGAATGCCAGTGCCCCTTTTCTTTTATATCACACTAGAACAAAGAATATTTAGAAGATAAATAAGTCATTTTCTCTTGTCTTAGAAAAATCTTCTAAGATCCCTGTGATACTCAGGTTGACGATGACGAAATATGTCAGAGATTTTCACTTACAGAAAGGAAACATGGGTACCTCACATTTTCTAAACTCTTGACAAGTAACTTACCTTTGTAAATAACACCGATGACATAGGAACAAACAAATCAAGCCATCCAATATATGCGCCAGAACTGGTTTGTGATAGAAAGCAGTTCACAGGGAGAGTCAAGTGTATGGAGCCATCTTAATATCGCTTATTTTTTAACAGCTTCGAGCATTCCCAGCTCTTTCCATCTAACATACTATGAGGCATCTTAAAATATTCTGTTAGAATGCTATCTGAACTTACCCTCAAGCATCCTCAAAGGATTGCTGCAGTTCAGTATCTGCTTAAAAGACTATGCCTTCTTGCCTTTTTTTTTTTTTCCTCTCCTGCTTGGGGCTAGACAGAGTCAGCTTGTTTCTTGAAAAGAGCAATATGCTTTTCAAAACCCCTTGGGTATTGGACACTTCAATCCAGCCTTGACTACTCATAATTATGGTCCTAACTGCAGCTCGTGTACCTTGCAATGGGCAAGACCTCTTCTAGTTAAGATCCAGAGTTTCTACTCCATATCTACAATCTTTTGATCCCTCACGCTGTGGACTTTGCCTTTTTTGGCAAGCTTTTCACCCAGAAAGCTTTGGTGATTCTCTAAGAACCTCTTGTTGCGCTGCTAGCTTCACCTTAGTCCCATCCTGTCTTAGCCTTTCTCAGATAACACATTCCATCTACTTATATGAACTTCAGAGGGTCAAAACTTAGCCTCTTACTTCAATGTGCTTTCCCCGTCTCTTTTTTTTCCTATAGCCCTGTGGCAATATCCACCCCAGCATTCAAACCCACAGAGCTGGGTCACATTCATGCTCTTGACCTCCTACCCCAAGCTATAACCAAACTATCTCGCTTTGTGCCTGCTTCCTACTCCCAACATGATATCTTTTTCTTTCTCTCTCAGTAGCAAAGTGCCCTTCGTGTTGACTAGTAACAGGTGGTCAGCTGGGAACAATACTTGCTTATAGTATGATAAAGAATTTTTTTCCATTCACGCTTTGCCCTTTGTCCAACAGCCTTAAGCTAAAGGCAGTTTTTTGGAAGGATTGTTATTTTTTTATTTTTTTCCCCCCAAAATAGTACGCATGAAGCTCAAAATAGGTTATATATATATTTATACATATAACCAACCAGTATGAATAAAATGTTAACAATAATAGCGTACTTCAAGACAGCTAAGGATGTCATCGCGTGGCTACTATGCTTCTCAAGAATGCCAGCACACCGCCAGCCCCAAAGCAAGCAGCTAGTGTACACCTATGCTTTCACTGATCTTCAACTGCTTTGCACTCCTACCTGCTCCAGAAACAATCATAATTTATAATTAATGAAAAACTAAAGTCGAAGGAATTTTTAGTATATATCAACACATTCTGATTCATTTTAGTTTCTCTCTAAGCACCAGGACTACGCAGGCACCTCGCTACCTCCTTTCATAAAACAGCTCAGCAGGGCACATATCCTCCCAAGTGTCAGGCATGATGAATGTATGTGTGCACTCCAAGACACGGCACCACACGGTACCAGGGGAACGCAACATGTTTAGGGGTTATCACGAAATGTGCACGATGTCAAAGCTTGGGAATCACTGAAGTAAAAGATCTTCATCTAACAGTTAATAGCAGAAGATTTTTTTGCACAAACGGAAGATGCTGTCATCCAAAGGATGATTTTCTTAACTAGCCTGCATGCAAGCAGTCTTCTATAGGATGGACGGGGGTGCCAATTTACACTCAGTCTTTTCACTGAGGCCTTTAAGTGGTTTCCAAATACAGAACCAAAAACTGTTTTGGCTAATCTGCTTCCCATTTTGCACTATGTCATGATTTATTCATAACATATTAACAGAAGGAATTTCAAGAATGCAAACAGAATGATGACAATGCTGTAGCTGACTATCACCACGGAAAATGTTTCTCCAAGTTCGACTTCTGGTCAGTGCGGGATGCTCAGGACACAACACCACTGTGGCGAAGAGAGGTCTTTCTTTCACCTGCACTTCAGCTATAATGAAACACGCAACAACAGAGAGAGGAGCGAGAGAGAGAGATGGCAGATACACTGAGAACCTGCAGTGTAGATAATCAAACCCTTTATTGTCTATGTTACATTAGACTTGCAACACCATAAAAACCTGTTAAGAAGAAGAAACAGTAGATTGGTAGAGGTAGTAGAAAGTCCCTGTAACAGTCATAAAAGGGCTTTTACAGGAGTGTGTCATGCCAAAGAACTTATCACGTCGTTTAAAGGAGCTGATCAAAGCCCATTGACTAAATAAATAAGGAACACAACTCATTTTTAAATACTACGGCCTAACTAAAATAACAAATCAATACAATACAATGATAAAGAAAAAAGAAGAAATCGAGGGAATCATTTCAGAAAACAGATGGTCTTTAGGGTTGGCTTTCTCCCACCCACTCTTATTTCTGGTTTAATTAAGTGAAAATCTCATTTCTCTGCTATACACAGCATATAATTATTTAAACTGATTTCCCCTACTGTTGTTCTTCGTGTAGCTAAATCATGATTGTAAACTTTGCTGATTAGTACCCTGGTAATGGCAGTGACAGCACTAGCTTCTCTGTCAGATATTTGGAAGAAAAGCTCCAGAAAATTTAGAGCTCTGGGCTCTAAATTTTAACTAAGATTTTCTATATCAGCTCGCAAAAAAAAATTAAAACAAAATAAAAAAAGAGAAATTACAAATGTACGCTACGCTTTTGTGCCATTTTGGGTACACAAGAGTTTTTAATAACTAAAACACAAACAAATAGGCTTAAGCAACTAGCTTCTGTGCATTCCTGAACCGTCACCATCATTTCCATTCATGGAAAATATGACTCAGAAAAGCAACAAAACAGAGAACAAAACTGAAAAAGAAACTAATAATAATAAAAAAAAAACAAATGAGAAAGCTAGTGCAAACCCAAAGTGATAATCATTAAGCAACACAGCAAAATATTTCTTTTTTTTCTCTCTTTTTTTTTTTTTTTTGGTGTACAGTGGAATGTGTCTATGCGACCTCCCTCAGAATAACTTCACAGAACAGTTAATTACAGTCACTTTTAAGCATTTGCACAGACATTCCTAACTACACCAAGACTTACAGAGAATTCTGGTATACATCTGGTGTAATGGTATAAGGAAAAACTAATCAAAAAATACACAACAGCGTTAATTTGCATTGTTGCAAGTGTTGCAATGTAACAAAAACCGTCAAGTAATTTAAAACAAGTAACAAGAAGTATCCAGAACCAATTATCAACTAGATTTTTTTTAAAAAAAGCAACCCCCCGCCCACCAGAACTGTTAGAACAGAAAGATCACGCTTTAAAGGGTATTTTTTTTTGTATTTTTGTTTGTTTTTTTTTTTAAAACAAATCTTTGTGTCAGAAGCCCTACAAAAACAGCACTATTCCATTATTGTATTAAGTAAACTGTTGCTCTGACCTGTAGTAAAGGTTAGCATCATTTCTGTACATGTAAAATTATTGCTTTTTTGAAAAATATATTTAGCATGCTAGGTTTTTTTAAAATTCCATTTCCTGCCTTTACAAAATGTTACAATTAAAAAAAAAAAAAAAAACCTAGTAAAGCTTTTGCAAAAAATTTTCACAGAACGTTTTCTTTCAAGGCAGCAGTAACTTTTGATAATGCATAAAATTATATGTGCAAAATCTGAAACTCTCAGAACTATTACCATCACACATAGTGTCACAGCAATAAGGAAAGAAAATATTTATATCTGTGGAATACATTTTAATTGCTTACACTGCATGGTTAACAACCTGTTATGTGCCACAACCCCACCTTGAAAACTTGCAGTTAAAGAGTTACTGTAGAAGAGGTATATAAAGCTTTTTTTTTTTTTTTTCCCCCCTCGTAACACCACCAGTGATCACCGCGTACAAGACATGACACATCGTATGAACATTAACCTGCCACCACAACAGAAGGGCCTCATCTTCTCGGAGCGTGGCCGGGCCCAGGGAGGAGCAGAAGAGCTTCGGGCTGAGGCACTCCATGACGCCTTCTCCATTAGCAACATAGGGATCGGTGGCGTTAGACAGCCGAGCGTGTCCATTTATTTATTTTTTTCAAACGTGAAGACTTCCTTTGTGATCAGGTCGAAGAAAGTAGCCCTGTTACAAAAATAGGTCCTGAGAGTAAAACACAGAAGCCTGTTTCTCTTAGTGTTCAACTAGCTTTTCTTTTCCCAAACAGAATAGAAGCTTTTCTGTGGAAGTGTTTCCATTTCCATATTCACATACTATTAATGGTGCGCAGTCAAGAACAAGAGCACTAGAAATGCAAGTGGTCCCCAAACTGTAATGAAACAAACCATTGCAGAGTGACGGTCTTTCTCTTTAGTCCCTTTAATCCTTCATCAAGCATTGCTTTCTCAGCACCAAATGCCACCTTCTCCCCACACCCCCCTTCTTCCTCTCTCTCTTTTTTTTAATTTGCTTTTCAGCATGACAGGCAGTGGCAGTTTCATTAATTAATACTTCTCCAGCCCTCGAATCCACCGCTGTTTTTCAAATGTATCAAATAGTCATTGTGAGCATCGGGGAGGTTTTTGTTACAGTGCTTAACTTCTTCATGCTGTCCAAATCACATAAAGTTTAATTTTTCCAGTGTCTCAAACTTCTCTTGATTAATATAGATGCCTTGTGCTGCCACGGTGCTTGCCAACTCCACTGTTTATTATAAAGGAAATAAGGAACCATGGGACTGATTAGTACGTCAATTTATATATATCTTGGGTAGCATCTTCATTTATTTCCCGACGACGAGCGGCGCGGCGGCACCCCCTGCTAGCAGAGCGCGGTGCCGCTCCCAACGCCGCGCAGCGCTGCTGGCCGAGGCAATGCTCCGTGCTCCGCAGGGACGCCGGGACGCCGGCGGGGCGGGGGCTGCGGGGGGCTCCTGGGCCGGGGCTCTAGGTGCCCTTGCGGAGAGGCAGCGTGTGGGCAACATCGGCGCCGGTGTGGTCTCTGCCCTGTAGGAAGGAAAGAGGGAAACGCTCATTCTTGCCTCCTCGCCTTCCCTTTTGTACCTGCATCAAGAGCCCGGAGAGCCCTTCTGGTGCTCGTTCCCTCTGACTAGCATCACACATTTGTCAGCCCCTATAAGGTCTTGGGCAGACTAGAAGAGCAAGGAACAGCGCGATGGAGCCACTCAGAAATGTAAAGAACATGGAGGGATGCTCCTCCAAAGAGAGCCAAGAGGGATTCATAGCCAGATGAGAGCTTCATGGAGGCTGAAGTGGAGGTCACAGAGGCAGCTCAAAGAATCATAGAATCATAGAATTAGCTAGGTTGGAAAAGACCTACAAGATCACCCAGTCCAACCATCCACCTACCACCAATAACCCCACTAAACCATGTCTCTCAACGCTGTATCTAACTGTTTCTTGAACACCTCCAGGGACGGTGACTCCACCACCTCCCTGGGCAGCCCATTCCAGCGCCTGACCACTCTTTCAGAAAAGTAGTATTTCCTAATGTCCAGCCTAAATCTCCCCTGGTGCAACTTGAGGCCATTCCCCCTCGTCCTGTCACTAGTTACAAGAGAGAAGAGGCCGACCCCCAGCTCTCTACGACCTCCCTTCAGGTAGTTATAGAGAGCAATAAGGTCTCCCCTGAGTCCAGCTTTAGAACAACAACTGAATTCTTGTGCAGGTCTGTCAAAGGCTAAGAAGTCTCCTTCCTTCCCCTTGTCATCTCCCTTTGGGTTTTTTGAGCCAATTTTCATGAATAATTACCACGTGGAAAAAAATAGAAGGGATATTCTGAAAATCAAGTGAAATTAAAGATAACATCATGAATAAGTGGGAGCCTGCAGCTCCTGAGAAAGGCTTTAAAGTGACATTTAGAACATCACTGTCGGAACAATGCAGTTTACAATCCTGATCCTAAAACAACATGGCAAGATTAATCTTACATAAATTCATTATCCTTAAGCTAAAGTCCTGATGAAGTGAAACAGACCATTTTAAATTAATGCAACATAAAATTCGGCACCCATGTAAAATCCAAGCGCGTTTCAAGCTGTGCCTATGGCAGCCCTAGAAATAGCTGAAGAAAGCCCAGCTTTGGTTGACATAATGTATTAAGTGCATCTCTTTTGTTAATAGATTTAGAAAATTCCTAATTAAACCTGGCCCGAGATTCATGACATTTACCAGTCAAAGTTTGGTTTAAGTCGGAAAGATTTGCAACAAAATTAAAGAAAAAAAAAGCCACTGTACAGACTGCAGTATATTTGAAATGTAGGAAACAGTAACTGAATGAGAGATGTGATAAAACTTCCTTAGTTGGATGCTGAATTTCCTGCAGTAAACTAAGAAAGATGCTTTACATTTTTGCACGGCTACATCATGCCTGAGAGACAGAGCCACAATTCCGAGCGGAGGCATCCATCATTAAAACCTCTTGCACGGAACCAGCCCCACGGACAGGGGGGAGCATGGCAGGCTTCCTCCCAGCTGCAGGAGAGGAGTGAAGGGGGGACGGGCACCTCGTCCTGGTTTCCCCAGGCAAGAGCTGACAAAGAGGGTGATAGGGGCTGCTGCTTTGGGACAGCCATCCTGTGGGCAGCACCCACCCACAGAGCATCAAGGACACGTGAAAGGGAAGATTTATTGCTTTTCCACCCGGCAGGGATGCACAGCGGGCCAGGGATGTTTCCCCATTGTCTTTCTTCGCTTTGGAGAAGTCCTCCTCCTTGATGGGGAGGAAGGCTTTCCTGCAGCAGCACTAGCAAGAGGGAGAGCTGAAGGCTTCAGCGCTCCGCTGAAAAACTGCACCAGCAAATGGGAGCTCCCGGAGAATACCAGCAAAAGGAAGGCAAAGAAAGCCTTCCAGAAATCACATCTCCATAGCAGAGGAGGCTGAAGGCTGGTGGAGGTGAAGGCAGCGGCCCTGGGCAGGAGCCTCCCACCAGGAAAAGGTACCTGAGCTTTCTGAGGGCAGAAGCGGCTCCCTCCTTTGCACTCATGTCCACTCATGGAAAAAGAGGGACAGCCCACAGTTTCACCCATACAAAGTGGGACCAAAGACAGATTTTCCAGTAGATTGAAAGCTATCACTAAGCCTTTGGGTTTCCAGTGCGTTAGCAAGTCAGTCAAATTTTGAACTATCTGATGCGTGGCTGGATTGTGTTCTTCCTGAAGTGAAAAATTAACCATTTTAAAAACTTTCTTCACTTTCAGAATTTTAGAGGGGGAAAAAAAAGAAAGCAGAGCTTTTTGTAGATGAAATCTTCAGCTTCCTTGACAAAAGCTGTTTTTGTACTGAGTTTTAGGGCATTACGCCAGTTAAAAAGAAAAGGAAAAATCAGTCTGTGTGCATTTTAATGTATTGGAGACAGATGATCACATGACATCGAAATAAATTACAATAATCAGCTTGGAGCACGGACACCTTTTCAGTTTGTTTGCAAGGGGGAAAGACCTACAGCAGCTAATCCTGGCTATAGTGTTCCAACCTGATGGACTCCTGCACATGCATATTAACTCAGATTCCAGTACAGCAACCTCCATGATTCCTTGATTGTTTGCATTATAATCTCCATATGTATGAACGAGACAAATTAGGTTGCCATTTATTTGTTCATTATCTATTATTTTGATTAATGGAATTCTTGTTCTCAGAATAACTATTTAAAAATAACATTTGCAATAATGAAGACTGAACTATTAATCATGATCTTTAGAAGAAACTCAGCAAGGAACTGGGGCAAGACATTTCATATGAACAAATGTCAGAAATAGAACTTCGAAAAGACAGTGCTAAAACTTCAAATGCAAAAAAAAAAAAAAAACAAAAACAAAAACAAAGCTAACAGTTTAAATAACTTTTTTAAAAAAAAAAATCATTTATTTTATTTTGCTCCTCCCCCTCTCCCTCCAGTTGCTTAAGGACAAGCAGGGCTGTGCTGTAGTTGTCCTATAAGCCCATGTGAGGTAACAGAGGTCCCCAGCCTTTTCTCCAAGTTTCTTTGCAACACACATATTGTTTTCTTTTCTTGATGATGGTTTCTTCCAGTCTATCATTCAAATTCTAGCTTTTCACATCATTATCTTATATGGGTATTGAGCACTACAAGCAATGTTTTTAAATAGTCATAGTGGAGAAAGTTAAAGCTCACGGGCTCCTTAATGATGGTGTCATGCTCCTGTCACAGAGGCTCTGCTGTGTCTCTAGATCTTTAGCAGAAAAGTGCCACTGCCTTCTGGCATATGGAAAGCTTCAGCCACAGACATCCATGATACCAACCGTTAACTTTCCTTCCTAGCCTGTAGCTTTTCCTTGATCTTCTGTGAGTAAAAGGATGCTTTTCTGGAGAGGACAAAGGTTAGAGTTCTGGGGGTTTTGCTTGCTTCACTTGAGCAAAAAGCAAATCTGCGAAGTGAGCTCCAGCATTTTTGGTTCCAGCACTGTAAATATGCTTCACACACATGTATATTCTCAATTAGAGTGAATGTTGCGAACCAGTAAGCTATGCCTTTTGAAAATACAATTTCTTGTCCTGTAAAAAACTTTAGAGCGTATTGTTTGACACAGCATTGATAAACTATATCCCTAAAGCGGGACATGTTTTTATATGTTTTTTAAAAATGATTAAGTTAAACATGAGGCTTATCCATTAGAAACCACCGCCGCTGATGTTAGCATTTTGGAAAAGCAGACTATGGACAGATCCTTGTGCTACTGAATGCACTTGGGAGTTGGGCTTCTGGCTGCAGTGCCGCAGCAGCAGGCTGTTCCTCTGCAATGATCCCACGCTTTAAGAGAGTTTTGCTTCAAGAGCTGCAGTGGTTTAGAGATTCATGCTGCTGCAGGGGCCCTTCCGAAAGGGAGCCAGCTTTTGTTGTGCTCCGTATAAGCAACTGGAGTGTGCTCTCAGAATTCATGCTTACTAAATCAGGTCTTTCGATGCTGCTTAGTGTATTCCAAATTAAGATACATATTCATTGTGGATAAGTAAGCTTAATTATGGATATATTGGGATATTTAGCATTTATAAAAATATTCAGAATATTCAGTATGTTTAATACTGCAGCATTTCAAGTGGATCTGCAAGACTTTGCACAGATTGTATTGACTTGGGGTATATAATAAGCATTTTTTGTCCTTTAGAGAAAGAAGATTAGGAAACATTCTAGAGTTCAAGAGAAATTCATTTGGTGGAAATTTTTGTTAAGCATTTGGGTAGAAGAGAACACAGAAATTAATGTTACGAGATAGGAACAACAGGTAGGAAATAAGGTATTTATTTCATTGGTGCTAATGCCAAAGCATGAAATGCAGACTAATGCTGATATTACCAACATTAGGTGTATATGATCCTCTTTATACAGCCCTATAGGTGGCCTACTTTTCAGTGCTACCGAGCACCTGCATCTCCTCTGGGTGGTTCATTACCCTAAAGTAGGTTTCCTATTTAAACACCTAAATATAAACTTAGCTGGCTCACTTTTGAAAAAGCCTCACTGTAGCCTCTATTTTTAACACATGGAATTAAAATTATTCCATGAGAAAACTGCTATATAATGCAGCACTGTTGTAAGCTACTGTGTCGGGGAATTTTAAAAGCCCTACGTAACTTTCTTTTATAAGGGAAACCTTTAGAGATGATCTTCTCTGACTCCTGAAGGGAATGGGGGAACTGTGAAATACTAATATTAATATTTTTACTCTTTAGCTGACTACTCAAGGGAAGATATTTTACCTGTGAGGAGGAAACATTATGTAAAGTGAATCATTTCCACTTAATGTTAAAAAAAAAAACCCTCATTCTAAAGCTACTGAATGCGCTAACTATTGTTTCTTGCTTGAAGCATGTGCGTGGCACTTCTGTAACTTGAACTGACTTTACACTGTAAACTCTCAAGAATAGATCTGTCCCCAATTAAGAAATGAAATGAAGACACGGAGTGACAATTTTTAAAGTGGGAAATTGTAATGTTACCAGAGTGCTGCAGGCATTGTTCTTGGTGCAAACTATTTCCCGTGCTTCTAAAGGTCCCTGCAGCTGTGGGTAGAGACAAATGTATTCCCTTGCTGAAGCCCAGGGACTGTGCAGGTGGAGGCTTCTGGGGGAGTGCAAAGCCTGCTTGCAATGAGAACAAGGAAAACAGCAGACAACCGAATAATCCTAACTGACACAGACACCGACGAACTGAGACAAAGGCTGATACTGAAGAGCAAACTAGACAAAAGAAAGGAAACTGTCTCACAGAAAAGTGATCATACTACAGCTTCTGTGGAAGAAATACCGACTGGGAAGAAACAAAGCGATTCACAAGCCCAACCTCTACCCAGCATTCTAGTGTATCGAAAGATTCTGTAATTTAATCAAATGGTTTGAAGACAGATTGACATGGACTGAGTCTGCAACAGCAAACTACATTTGCTGTGGAAGAAGCCAGTCAATAAATTCTGGTGTAGCAGTTTACTAAGACAGGGTTATGAGTAAATTTGTTGTGCATTAATATAACACAGTTTTTAAGAAGAGTCCAACTTAGCTGCCACATCTCTTTTCGGTAGATATGGCCATTTCAGAAGTTTTTGGAAATATATTTCCAATTGTGATCTTACATAGTCTTTTAGAGCAAGACGTCCAAAAGCTGTAACACTGCATTCAGAATTTGATTTCAACTATATAAGAGACAATCCATCAGCTTGAAAAAATAAAAGAGCATTTTCAAGATGTTTAGGTTTACTAAATCTACCTCACTAAACTGATGAGAACCGAAGAATGGCTGAGCCAGTTTGCAGCACTGCAGTGTTCTGCTCCAGCATATTCTTCTACTAAGAGTGATGTCCTTGCACAATTTGATGCATCATAAAGACAGCACTTCATCTAGTTCTCCAATTAGAACAGAACTTAGCTGCTACTGTCCCATAAAACCAAAATGAGCCTTGCCCAGAACAACAACTACCTGAAAACTTTATGAAGAGAGCTGTTTGGCCACTCTTCTGACAGGCCAGATATTCCCATGGCAGAGGCTGAGTTCCCATAGTAGCCTCCAGGGCAGAAAGAAGACACGAGACAGAGAAGACACGAAGGATCTCCACAAAGGGTGCAGCATGTGAACTAAGCAACGTGGTGGTGCCTGGTGAGGATGTTTACTGAATAAGTTGAAGCAGCTCCTAATCTTCATGAAGGTAGGACTAGCATTGAGCTCCATTCTCTAAGCATGGCCATAGTCATCTGTAATTGCTTACTAAGAGACGAGAGGAAAGTCGTAAAAAATTGTCTGTAGTAAGATTATATTAAAAACATGGAAGGAGTGAGTGATGTTGAAGGCAACTCCACGATGAAAGGAAACTGCCCATGAGAAGGCGTGCCCTGAAACCCACCTGCCAAGCTTGAAGATGGAGTGGGAAGGTTCACGTTATGACAGTGATATCCAAAGATACGGGATATACGAAATAAATTCAGTTTAATGGTTTTCTAAGCAATAGATTTCTTATGCATAATTCAGAGTGCTGAGAAGTGTTTGTTAAGACAGGAAATGTATTCTAAAAACAGGAAAGCAACACCACCTCATGAAGTCCACAGAAAGTGGGAGACGAGCCTTTGAGAGACTAGATACTGGCTGTTATATTCTGAATGCTCCTCAGAAAAATACAGTCAAAGTGTTAATTGCATTGTTGCAGCAGAAAGCATATTAGTTGTAGAAGTAAATTATTCCTAGGAATTCTTTAAATACCATCTCACTATTTCATATCACTGCACATTACAGAGCTAGCTATCCCACCCACTCTCCAGTAAGCCAGTAACATGTTTATTTAAACACTAACTACCTGATCTACAATTAACTGACTCTCTATGTAACAGACATCGACATAATGCTTAAAAAATTTAAGAGCTAAATATCAAGCAACACCATTATTATTTATACATGTTATAAAACAGTCAGCGCTTTACTGATGAGCATCACCGTGCAACTTTTTCCCAGCTACCACATTAAAAACCAAACATCCAATTAATTGTAAAACATACTTGTTTTGGGGCATCTGCGGAGGTGGTGTGAACTTCAGTACCTCGGAGTCCATTAGACTCAAACACCACTGTGGGAACAAGGGGGCTTGTTAACAGATGAACATTCAAGCTTCGTCAGTGTGTGTACATTATTTGAGACCATTACAGATTAACCACGTTCAGAAAAAGACACCAGCTACTAGCCTGTGGCCGGAAAATACCAATTTACCGTAACACTTACTGTAAGAGAGTGTGCTAATGGCAGCCTAGGGCCACTGCCCTTTTTAATTCAGACTTCAGCACTGAAGAAAGCAATCACTGACAACATTAATTATCGGTGTATGTGTAAAGGGACCCTCTTCTTGCATTACTTACCATTTGGCCTCTGTCATTTTGCATCAGACTGGCTTATGTATGCATCATTCACACTTCTCAGAGAGAACCCGCTAGTCTCACTGTCTCGTGCGATGCTTGGGAGGCAATGACACCGCTGGCTCTGGCCTCCCCCAGCTCAGCAGCAGGCTGTGCCACGTTAAAACCCGCTGCAGAGGGCTGCCGATTTCGGGACTGACCCGTCTGAGGGAAATCTCGTTTCCCACAAAAATGGTCCTGTCAACAGCAGTGATGAGGCAAAACAAAGCCTTATGTTCTGCTGAAAGGAGTACTTTGATTTCAATTTGTGCTGGTGGCAACAGAATTCATTAGCATATTCATTTCTGAGTACCCTACTCTCTAATTAAAATAAAACATTTGCAAACAGACTTATCTTAAATGCATTGCAATTTTATGGAGTTTGGGCGGGGATCAGGTAAGCAATATCCGGAGAACAAGAGCAATAGTCGTAAAAATAAAAACCTGTACATTAGATTTAGGTATCGGAATTACCGAGGTTAACGTGATACGTGAAACGTAATTCTTGGCGTTCTGTCAGCTGAATCTGAAAGAAGGCAAGCGAGAAAGGGAGAAAGCAAGAGCAAGCGTGAAAATGTACCTGTGTGGGACCTCTGATGAGTTCTGAGGTGACTGGGTTGGTTAAAGCATTTTCCACATTCCCTGCAGACGCAGTCTCCTTGGCGTGTTTGTGTCCTAAGCATCCCTGTAGTTGATATGGAGGAGGGGAGGGAGGGAGACAGGGAGGGGGCGGGGGGAGAGGAGAGAGGAAAGTTGAGAAGAAAACATTATGCCAGAAGAAAACATCATTAGTATGTCTAATGTGTCATTATGTGAGACTACCTTCAGGCCCTGGATGACAACTGTCAGCCTTCATCTAGGCACCGGCTGACAGGCCAGGCACACACAGGACTGCAAGAATGCATAAATTACATTGAATTAAAAAATGCTCCCCATGATGTGCCCGCACCAGGACTGGCATGTCAGGTGTGCGCTTTTCAGAGCAGCTGGATCCACTTTTCAGCTATCACCCAGCTTTGTCAAGCAGTACATCAGGCAAATCAAAGTGACTCCAGCGTGGCGGAGACAAGTCACATGGATAATAGGAAGTGAGTAGGACCAGAGCCCGACTGTCCCCCCCGGGCGGCAATACCTCAGAGACAAATGCAGAGTGAGTGGAGCCATCACAAACTGATCAAACCTTTAGCCCCTGCCTACCTGCCTGCCGGTGCTGCTTTGACCCCAGAGCTCCGAGGCACAGACGAAAGACATCTGTGAATGAAAGTGTCATTCCGGACATTTTGAGCTAGTCGGGCGCAGCAGCCTTCCTCCGGCCCTCGGTAAACATGTTTTCTAGGCCATTAGCATTTGTGGAAAACCACTCAAACCTCTCCTTTTTCTCCAAAGGTCAGTTTACAGTATCTGACTTAAAGGGCTGGTCTTTGTCTTTTTGCTGCTGATCAAAAAAGACACATTTGACTTTTATTGGGCTTTTTTTTTAAAAAAAAAATATGGCTGAACATCATCTTTTCTATTTTGGTAAAGCTCCCTCCTCAGAAGGGAAGAGTTGATGTTTTCATTTGCCACTGGAATACTTTGGCTTTTAAAGACATTCTCAGGGGGTTGTCAGTGGAAATGAAGTTTGAGCTTTTCGTTTGTTTTGTCTTGTGTTGTTTTTTTTTTTCCCTTCCTGTTACAGCATTTTAAAAGAGTAAAACTGTGAACAAAAGCAGTGCCGGTGAATAAAACAAATACTGAAATCAACTGCAGGATGCCAGAGGACCCATCCAAAATACAGATTGCTGTACCTCAAAGTGAATGGAAAAGGAGATGGGTTGCTGCTTACTGTGCATGTATAACACCAAGCATCCTATGATGGCTTTTACCATAGCACAGATTATGAAAAAGCTGTTCTGGCTAAGGAAAGAAAAACAAAACAAAAATAAAACAACCAAACCAAAGATCCTATGGCTGTTTTCTACTTCTATAATAGCACCTCCTGTAGATGGCAGTACAGTCTATATAATGTAACTGAACAGATGAACAGATATATCTCCAAAAAGTTCCCGCCCGGCAGTCAAAAACCAGCTCGTGACTTAGGGACAAATCCAGATCTCTGTCTCACACACACAAATACAATGGCTCCCTAAAGCCCAGGAGACTTGGGTTTCTCAGGTGGCTTTCTGTGACCTCTGTGGGACCCCTGAAGGCCACCTAGTCCAACTCCCCTGTAATGAGCAGGGACACCTACAGCTACATCAGGGTGCTCAGAGCGCCATCCAGCCTTGACCTTGAGTGTCTCCAGGGATCGGGCTTCTACCACCTCTCTGGGCAAACTGTTCCAGTGAAAGACAAATATGCTCTTCTCCAACTTAGTTTTATATTACCATACACTCTGAAGCAGAAAATGTTTTTTTCTGCTATTAAGTACAGCAAAATCTGTCCTGTCTTCTTGTTTCCAATCAAATAAGCAGCCACCACAATAACCCAGCTGCATTCAGAAACAGTGAGGCTTATTTCCTCCTCCATCCGCACACACCAAACCTGTACTCCGGTGACCACAGCTCCCCACCCAGGAACCAGGGCAGATGGGGCATTAGTAACAAGCCCTGAAGCAACCCAAAAGTTGTCTCAGCAGTATTCATGGAAGCGCAGTTCCCATCTCATGTTTTTAGGAGGGAAGGCTGAGAATTGCTCTTGTAAGCCAAAGTGTCCAAATGCCGAGGTGAACGGATTAGCCCTTTTATCAAACCCCTCCCTGGCAGTTACTTAATGGCAATTATTTTAAAACACAGGCGGAAAAAGGGAGATAGCTTCAAGGTATGATTGCCATTGTAGTATTTCCTAGGGACACCATAAGGCTTTTGATACTCCAGAGCCTTGTGCTCTGGGCATCACCACTGCAAGTAATAGTCTCATGAGTCACCATACAGGACACACTCCCTACACATGAACAAAAGATGCTGGATGGCTGCAGGTGTCAGCAAATTCAGGTAGCTGAGGGTGACCATGTGAATGGAGCTCCTGTGAGAACAGCACACAAAGCTGTCCCCGAAGGAGACCCAGGGAAAGAGCACACCTGCTGCCGTAACCCCTCCTTTCCTAGGACCACAAATGATGTAAATACTACAAACAAAATAAATAACTGGTATTATGTGTAACAATAAGATTTTCTCTCTGAGTGTTCAGGAAGTTTGGGCAGCACAAAACAAACCTATTCCAAGCAAAGAAGCTTTGCGATTGCAGCTGCATCACTACAGAACACACAACTTTCCAAGGACACGTTGGAATAAACACAAACGTAAAAGGAAGGATCCCAGAAATAAACCAAGGCTCCACAGAGGAAGTCAAGCCCTCCACAACTGCACACTAAAATATTCCAGTATGTTCCAAGATGAGGACATATTAACGCCGAGCGCCCAAATAAAGTCTATGAGGAACATTCAAACAGGAAAAAAACTACGCAACAAATAGTATATCTAAGTAGGATTTTTCATTGTTCCATGTCACAATGTCATATGAACATTTAATTGTATGATGCATACTGACAGAGACTCAAAGGGCTCAGCCTAGGACTATGTGTTATTTCGGACAAGGTTCATTCAGCCTCCTCTGTGTGCAGTTGGGAGGCTCTTGTTCCTTCTCCCTGAAACAGCTTTTTATGAGGGCTGCTCTGAAAGCAATGCCTGCTGTTTTATTATGTTGACCCACAGCATCAGAGGTGGATGTTGGTGGTATGGCAGTAGAGGTTGAACCTTCCCACCAATATTCTGCTGCACGTTGTTGCTGTGCAACAGATGGCAGCAGAGGGGCAGTCTGACACAATGGTGTCTGACAGGGAAGTGCAGATGAAGCAAAGGTGTGTCACTGAATTCCTCCATGCAGAGACAGTTGATGATGTTTGCTGAACATTCATAGAGACCAAACAGTGGACATAAGCACAGTGAGGCAGAGGGTGGTGTGTTTCAGCAGTGGTGACAGCAACAGTGGGTCACCTCTGCTGATGCAGATGTTTACAAGCACAGCATGCAGGCTCTTGTTCATTGCTGGTGAAAATGTAGAGCTAATGGTGAAAGCCAAGCTGAAAAACAGTGTTTTGTAACTGAGAAAACTTGATTGCTGTAAAACACTTGGAATGAAAGAAGAGATTTCAAAGCAGAGATAGGCACTAAATCATGTCCGGTTAAAATGTCTTTGGAAATCATTGCCCAGCAAAAACATTTCACGTAATAAAATCCCTTTCTTTAAAAGCAGGTAAATGGAGACCTCCTTGGAAACCTTGCCCCTATTTTTACTGTGCCCCAACGTTCCTCATGGGTTTTCTGGTGCCTGCATTCACTCAAGTCAGCTTCAGTTCATGTCTTTTATTGTTTCTCTCCACCTCTCCTAGCATGGCTGGGAGCTCTCTGGATCAATAAGATTTCTCTGAGCAGGCTGACAGGATGTAGTCTCAAATAACATCAGCAAGTTGACCCACACTAAGGTACCCCAAGGTGCTGGTGGAACAATTAACCAGTAATCAGAGCAGGAAGAAACTTCGGACAACATTCCCAGACGCTGTGATGCCAAAAGAAGACCTGGCTAAGATCTGTATAGGAACACTGGCCCTGCATTTGTAGAAACCGATGAAGTCCTTCTCTCTTCCTTAACAAAAACCACGATCTTGATGTTAGTTACAATAATTACACAGCCTCTAACCACCTGCTAAATGATTTACTCAATAGTAATAAATAACAGTAAATAACAGTCAGCTCTTACCCAGCACTGCTTTTTATCTGATTGAGTAAAACCAACAACAGAGTGGCTGCACCTCATGGGCTATTTGGCCTCCCCGACTCCCCAAAAGGCTTTCACAAAGAGCTGAACACACCGTATGGGTCTTTCCCTGCCTCATGGCTGCCACAGCAGTCAACTTGCATACAGCTTCTGGGAACTAGGTCGCAACTGGCCCTAGACTACCAGCTTTTCAACGTCCTGTGTTTCATCCCTCATTATAAATGGGCTCACAAGCTCACACTCCTTTGATGAAACAGAGAGCATCATGTCATGCAAAGATACTAGGCACTTCCAGTTGTAGGAATAAAGGTGTGAAACAAGTGCTTTTTGTATGTGGAAGTCAGTTCTTGCACAGCTTCTATTAAGAGAAGAAGCGTTTAAGAAACCTGGACAGGTTACAGATGGCAAAACCTGGGACTCTGGTTACCATTCTCCAATTCCACATGCTCATCCCTAGAGTAATAAATCACTGTGATTTTAAGTTTCCACCAAGGCAAACTAATTCTGGCAGATAGTAGGAAGTGTATGGTTTCAAATGCAAATGCACAGGTTTCTTTTTTTGTTATATATATAAATATTTTTTTTACATGGCAGTTGATTGGCAAGAGACAGGAGAGCTGTGGTACTTACTTTTTTATTCCCAGAAATTTAAATGGGTTATTTGCACAGCAGTCTTTCCTGCTTATGTGAATTAGCAGGCACATATTCAGTTCCACCTCTTTTTAATTACAAACATACAAACAAAAATCAAAAGAATCGTTCGAAAAATACTATAGTTGTCTTTGATATGGACCAGGAAGATCTTAAGACTTTTGTCAAGAAAGACAAAGGACACTGACAAGTGATTATCTCTTTCTGTTGTTGGAAGACTTGTTTGCAGGCAAAATGGAACAAAACCTCTGAAGTAACATCACAGATAAGCCCCAGAGGATGTTTATTTTGCCCGAAGCAAAAAGATTATGATGTTTGCCAGCACCAGCATATCACTAGAATCATAGTGTGACAGCACATCTGTGTAACTCTTGCCTGCTTGAAGCAAGGGGACAAAGGAACAGTAACACTCCAGGTGGAACCAAATACATTTAACCCGTGACAGAAATGTCATGCAGTGCACAAGGGGGGATGCTACAATGTTAGAGATCAGTAAACAAATCTATTCAAGCCTATCCAGAAACGACAGAACACTGAATTTATAATCCCAACAGCTAAAAGGAGAGGAAGAAACTGTTAAACGTGTTGCGTCTCAGAATGAAGGAGCAACCAAATCACGTGCCCAGCTCTGGAAGGGCTTGTGAAATCTTACCTGCGTGATCCAGGACTGGGCTGTTGGCACCGCAGGTTTGGTACAACGAAGCAAGGTCCTTTGGAATGTATGTTTTAAAGATATTTAAAATGTCCAAACGTTTCTCGTGCCCGTCTGATCCCAGATCCTGTTTGCTGGAGTGTAAAACTGAGGAGACTCCTGCTGCACCAGGCTGGGGCTGCATCAGTGGACTTGCTCGTGCCACAGCTGTGCAGTTTGCCAATGTCCTCATCTCATTCCCAGCCTTTATGAGAGACTCCCTCTGAGGCACCGACGGCTCTTCATGTTTAGTGTACTGCTCACTTTTGCAAAGGGGATGATACTGCGGTGGTGGGTTGTATTTGGCCTTCATGGAATCAGATGCACAGTGCTTACCTGAAGGGACAAAACCAGTACTTCCCTGGGGAACCACGTACTTTTCCACTTGTTTACTGTTGGTAGGCTGCGTGCTAGGCCTGGATATGACTGTCTGAGTAGGCGTTACACTTCCGCTATAGGCTCCCATTTGCATAAGTTTGGAATTTGCTTCATATTTATTTTTCAGCGGAGGCTGTTGTGCTGCTATGCTGTATTGCTCCTGTGAATGGTTTACTTTGGGCTGCCTGTACCCATCCAGACCTGATAAGCGAGGACCACAGTGGCCAAACGCATGACTGTCCTTTGACTGATGCATACTCCCGGACTTAGCAGTCATCCCAACAGGAAGAGAACTGCTTTTGGACCCTGGTAATGCACTTGGCACTTGAGTACGTGTAAATCTGGCAACGGGCAAAGGCTGGCATTCCTTACCACCAAGAACGGGAGGGGGGCCGGTACGCCCACTCCTTGCCAGGAAAACCAGGTTGTTTTTAATACTCTTGAATCCATTCTGTTGAACCCATGGGGGTACCATTGAGTTACAGCTGATTTTGTGCAAAACTCTTTTGTGCATCCACAGGACCTCAGGGTAGTAGGTCTTGTGACTGCAGAAAGGACATGGGTAGATAATTAAAGCAGCCTGCAAGGATATATTCAAATTTTTATTGCATGAATTATCCCTTGTTGATTTTTCACTCAGATCAAGTGGAGCTGCCTCTTGAACTTCAGCACCTTTTTCTATCAGAGGATGCTCCCTGTGTAAGTCTAGTAAATTTTCTCTAGAGCAACTAGCTTGCATTTCAAGTGACGTTTTCAAGTCCATGACCATGTCTGAAGATGTCTGGCCCACACCAGAAACAAAGCCAGCAAAGTGACTGGAGCAAGGAAGCCCTTGGCTGTGGTGAAATGCTGGCATCTTTATGTCTGCAGAACCTTTCACATCGTGGTATTTCGAAAAAGGCTCCTTGATGACACTCTCCACTGCTGACACCAATGCTGGAATCTCTGGTTTAGATTCATTGGCCTCGTTTTCTCCAGCATTGTGGCTTCCCAGCTTCATAATTTCCTCCAACTGAGATGTTACCATGGGGGTTTCCTCTTCAGAAAAACTGCAGTGGTATGGCTTTTCATCTGAATGGGACAAACAAAAAACATAATTGTCACTTAATGGAAAAAGGAGTACGACAGACAAAGCAAAAATCAAGAATAAATAAGATAGGAGGAGAAAAAAACAACTTTGGAATTAGTATTGTAATGACATACTACAAACTAAATGTACTGTATAAGCAAGAAAATTGTGAAATAAGACACAACTGTTCAATTTCCTTTTAACAATCACTGTGAAGTCTGGATAAACTCTCTAATGCTGGATGTTCACGACATTTTGAAGAAAAAAACAATTCAATAATATACCCACGTTAAAATTCTGGGACTCTAGGAAAGATAAACAAATATGCAGCCATTTAATGCTTTAACAAAAGCAGAGATAATGGAGCCAGATAAGACTGACCTAGTTAAAGGTCTGTCAGCATTTCCATTACAAGCCCCTATTTTCAAAGGGTTTATAACTCAGCAATAAAAATTGGCTCCACACTGAAACCAAGAATATAAGCAGATACAGCGTACAGAATAAATTGCTCACTTAAGAGAGACTTTAGCAGTGGCCCAATGTAAAAGATGAGTCATGGAGAATGTAAACTTTGGATTTTCTGTCCGTTAGTTTAAAGCAGACACATTTTTATTTTAACATACGTTTATGCTTTGAGTCAAACTTTAGGTAAATTTTACGACAGCTCAATCTACTGAGAGATAAGGAATTCATTCATTGTCAGCCACTGAGATTATAGAATTCAAGCCAGACTTTCAATTCTTCTCAGTTTCTTCTTTGCTTCTCAGCATTCCAGAGCAAATTTATCTAATACGTGTGCTGGAAAGGGAACATACTGGGCAGTAATTAAAGCACTTTAGAGGGAAGGAGAAGAGTGTGATTTGTTTGCTTGGAGCACAGCTACCTCTGCCCACTCTCACAATGCTTATCGTTCAGAGCTGATGATAAAGTCATTGAATCCCTCCAAATCAGTTCACAAATCAGCTCCAGAGAAATTTTCATCACAGCAGTAACGCTTACTTCACTGAATCCATTTAACATGTAACTGAACTGAATCATCTGACAAACTTTCAGTTTCAATTAACAGGCAGGTAATGAGCCACTGCCAGGCAAGCGTAAGGAGACTATGCTCCACCTAAAATGCCACCAGTCCACAGAAATCATCGTATCCAGAGGAGTGGTGAGAATGGGAAAGGAGTGAACTGCTCTGTCGCTGCATATCCTCTCCCATCAACTCATAAAAGCGCTTCAGAAAATCAAGTATTGTTCCTTAGCAGGACGCAGTGCCACTGGCATTTGTCTAAATGGCACAATGGAAGAAGTATGTCTTCAGCTGAAGCTCCATTGCAAATAAAGTCTATTTAAACTCATCTTCAATTCAAGCAAGAAAAAAAAAAACAGCCTACAAATCTTATGTTTTCATTCAATTCAAGGTAATTAGGTTAAAAATAACCCATAAGATTTCCAGTTCTGCAGGGCTGAGTGCTCACTCTGCTAAGATCATTTTCCTTTCAAATTCTCCAAGGGGATAAAGTCAGGAAAAAAAAACCATAACCTCCCAAACTTGTTTTTCCTGCGTTGCAGGGGGCAGGGCTTTGGGAAAGCACATGCCTGGCACTACCGGCTAAGTTTACTGTTTGAAACAAAGACACTGCATGCAGCAGTGAAATCTGACACTGCACATCTGCGTTACTTTCAAAGCACATCTGTCAAAGCCCAAAATATTTGTGCTCTTAAATAAGATTTTAAGGCTTCCCTTTACGATCACGAGGAGTGGGTCCTTTGATCAGCGCAGTAAATAATGAAGGAAAGCAAAACCGAATCATTTGATTGCGGCAGTATTCAGTGTATTCAGTGGGGGCTGAACCGGCCTCCAGGCTAGGCTGAGCCCAGCACAGGGACGTGGGGAGGTGTGCAGCACCCCAGATCTGCTGCCAGGGCTGAGGAGAGCCAGCGACTCCTCGATCCTCACAGCTGTCATCCCATCATTTTGGTCAACTTGGCTGTGATGAAGGAGCACGGCCACAGAGGCCAGCAGCTGTGGGGAGCTCTGCCTACCTCTGGTGCTCCTCGGCGCCGCCTGACTTTGTCCAAACCCCACACACGGTGTTGTTTCAGCCAAACTGACTGAGGCGGCCTGATGCGGAGGTGTAGCAAGGTAATCCATTTTTAGTCTAGGCTTACGGAGAGGGGAGAATACAGATGGACAGATCACAGTTCTGTATGCCCTAACAGTTGTGTAGAAAGCCTGGGAGATGGCTACAGCCCTTTTTGGCTCTGCCAGGTTAGCACGGCTAACAAGAAAAAGGGATTTTCCAGGTGGAAAATGTAGCACAAGAATATGAAAATGCATGGTGGTGGTGACGAGGTAAAACTGGGCACTCCCACAATGCTGAAGCGTAACTCCCACTGCCAGTGTAACACACAGAAATGTGTAAGGTTATTATACAACACAGCTTCTAGCACCTTGCAGTAGCATCTTGGTACGTTCAGTTCCCCTAACGGCTTGCACAAACAGTACTAAACATATCAGAAATAATTTTAAAGATCAGATGAGGAGCCTCAATAGCAGTGTCTGTGTTAATTGCTTAAGCAAGAACTGGGGAAGAGGGGATGCAGGCAGAAGGAAGGGGAGCCAGCATGTGGCCCAGCAATAGCATCACAACCTTTTTAGAAAAAATAGATGAAATTTATTTCTGCCCGCTCCCAGACGCTTGCCCCAGCTGAAAAGGGGTACTAACAATCCTTTTAAATCACTGGTATAAAATATTGCTCTAACCAGTGCAGTGCAGGCATTACTGTCACCAGAAACTTTCGAGATTTTATTATGGCCAGGTCAAAGCAAAAAGTCATGAATGGGATGCCTTTTGCATGATCTCCAGGGACTATAACTCATGTTCCCCATTGAAAGACTTCTTGGCTAAGCACTCTCTCACTTTCTTTCCTTCAGTTTCTGTCATCTTCTTATTTTTGTCTTAATTCCTTTGCTTATTACCCAAAACAGCAGTTTACCTCTTGTATTTGAGAGTGACAAAGGTCCCTTTTACTACAGCCCTAAGCATTACAGGTTTTGTGTGTTGCAGACACCCGGCCAACACTTGCAGCAGAGGAATTTTGCCAAGTGCTTGGGAGGGCGGTGGCTGCTGACACCACCTCATGCCTTCAGTTTGGATATAGCTTCAGATACTGGTGCTCTAAAATTAGATGTTAAAGCTTCTCATTAGGATTTTTTGGAGATAGCTTAAGATAAAACAGATCACAGAAGGACAAAGAAGAACAGCATAAAACACTACATGGGAAGCACAGGTCCAGAAATACAAGAACACTTTGGGATTCAACCACTTCTTCAGAAACAGATATCTGACTTCTACTCCTAAGTTACATATCTTATGCAGCCAGACAAAAGAGAACCCAATACCTCCCCACGTAACCCCCTTCTCACAAGCACAGACTCCACTTATTTCCTCCCAGCTCTGACCTCCTCAAAACCAGAATTCAAAATGGGCTGCACAGCTGTTTTAATTCATGAGGCTTCCTATAAAGTAAACCAGGCTACAAGCCTGAGGACAATGAAACTGTGATTTCTATTCAGAATCTATTCAGAATAGCAGAACCATCTAGAAATTGGCCCCTTTTCTGGCTAGCACCGCAACACAAAGAGTTGAGGGAAAGGAGCAGATGTGATGTGTTTGATTTTCAGTAAACATTTGATAGTGATTTGCACTTTGATATCAATGTTATGACTTGATTTGGGAAAAAAAAAGATAAAAGCAAAGGATAACACTGGAAAAAGGTGCAACATTGCAAAGATCTGTATAAGGTCCTATTTCACTTGATGTTTTCCTTAATGATCCAGAAGAGACTCGAGACAGCACGCTAACTTAAGTTTTCAGGAAATACCACATTTGGAGGAGCTGCAGAAATAATGGGGACAAGGAAGTAACGCACAGGGACTTGGAGAGAATAGAAATGCAGTCTGAGAATAATCAAATGAGATTCATTCTGAAAGAAAGCAGGCTAAGACAAGTGAAGGGAAGCGATCCAAAAACCCCATGCAGTTGGAGGGCGAAATCCGGGATGGAGCAATGCTGAAAATAACAGATGTTACAGTAGACAACAAGTTAAATATGAGTGTACTAGGTGAGGTTCTTCAGCATAACTTTCACAAACAAAAGCACGCTATAAAACTAAAACTACTCCTCTAAAAAGGACACTTACATGATTGCAGTACCAGCTGTATTGTTATACGAGCATTAAACATAATATATACACCGCAGTCATGGGCAGTATGCAAGAGCCTGCATTAAGTACAGTACATGGCAGGGGGTAGAGGCAGAAAGCAGGTTCGCAGTACAAAACTGTAGCATTTTACCCTGAGAAAGGAAGGTCCATCAAAAACACACCGCACTCGCAGAATGTCTGTGCAGACCTGCAAATATGAACAAGTTCGGAGGAGTTTCAAAGAACTGTGACAGAAAAGTAACCAACTACGAAATAAAGATGAAGAGTTAGATGTCCCTAACCTCACTGGTGGAAGACAGCAAGGTGACAGGCCAGCGCCTGCAGGCTCTTAAGGAACACCAGGTTCCCAAAGAGAATTATGTCATCCTGAGCACTGGAGTGTATCACAGCAATAAGACATAATTGCAAACAGGAAAACATCCAATGAACAGAAAAAAAAACCCTCCCAGTTGTGTGTATTTGTAGAATACAGGTCAAGGGAAGAGCTGGAACACCACACGGAATGTGAAACTTAGATGAAACTGCTTATATAGGATAAAAATCAATCATTTTCATAGGGAGACAGAAAGCACGACTTAGTTCTTCCCTTTGCTCTACTCACACAGCAAACCAAATCCCCTCCTAAGCTAATATCCACACAGTAGGGCTGCATTGTACGCACACACCAAAAACAGCCTTTTCATCCCCACAGGGTTAGCCAAGAGAAGGACTCCTGAGGAATTCACCGGTGAGCCCCGGTCCTGCTGAGCAGTGTGCTGATCCTCAGAGCACCGCTCACACTGCTCAGAGAGACCCATTACCTGTTTTGCTGAGCATTATTTGCCTCCCAGTGACGATGCTGTGTCCCAAGGTTCTTATCCCCAACACCACCCGTTTTCTGCCCCAGCTGCCTTACATAGCAGAACCCCAACACGGCGCTAAAGTGGATGCGAGGTGAGAGACAACTCCGGTGCACACCCTTAGGTTTCCTTATAGCACAAGGGTGCTTGCTGCAATGAGATATCAGGAAGAAAAAGTTATCTTGTTTTGCTATAGCCAGCATCTCATCTGAAAAGCTCACCTTGCTTTATATGTTGTTGGATATTTTTAGATGCAGCTGCAACAGCTCCTCAATAATTCACAAAAACAGATGAACATGATTAGACTGGAATAGTCAATACTGCGTGACAGGGCACGCTAACAGATAAGAGGGTAATACTGAAGGATAGAAAGCACATGACCAACTAATATCCCTGCTTCCTCTTGAACTAATTTTAGAACAAGGGTGTTTTTGGCTGAAGTTTGATGTTTTTAACGCAGCAAACCGAATACACCTCTTGAGATTGAGATGCTGCCAAACTCAGGGGGTTTATCAGTCTCCTAATTCACCGCACCCCTCCATACAGTGACTTCACTGCAGCTATGCTGGAGGGAAAGCCAGAGGCCAGCCGTGAGTAGAAACAAGTCCAAGATGCTCCAAGTCGGCCTGCTTTTTTCCCAGTCATCTGGTCACGAACAAGAAGTTTCTGTTTTATACCACACTGCTTTTCCTTATTGTTATCAGCAGCTTTTTTTTTTCTCTTGGCTGCACACTGGGAACTTAACTTTTCCCTTCTAAGCTATTCGCTGTGTATTTGTAACAGCACTATATTGTCATCCTTAGCAAATGACTCCAGAGGCAATGGGAATGCTTGACTTCTCTTGATACTGATGCACCATTTTTAGCATACTGATCAGACTAGCTGCCCTTTGGTTTAGCGCTGTTCACGGTCTCCATTCGCCTTTTATAAACCTTAGAGTTCCTAAAATGATTCTCATTTACTTTTTTTAATTTCGTGTATCTCGAAACAAGGATGCATGATGGTCACTGTCAAATCTCTACTAAACATTTCTTGGGAATGGATGTAGAAGACAAAAAAGCACCATCTCACAAGGACAGAGGGAAGAACTGCAGTTTTGTATCGCTGGTTTTTGGAAGTGGGCCTAGGGAAGGGAAATTATTATCTGAGCAACGCAACTTTTAAGTATTTTAGGAACCTTACAGCATTTATTGTAACGGTGTTACTCTTGAGTTGTTTTTCTTGCACATTTCTTTCAGGCTTCCCTCTTCCTTTCTCTTCCTGAAACAACAATTTACCAGCTTATACCAGAGACCCATTTGTTTTATTTTATCAGTTTTACACTCCGCAACTTCTAACTTCGCACACAAGTTACTGTTTCTCCTCGCTGTTGAACACCTGCATTCTCATGCTGCCCTAGTTCTTCAGAAATCACATTCCCAGCGTGCAAACAGCCAAACATCCCATCATATTGCTCGCTTCTTCACAGCAGAACTGCAGACACTCCATGAGATGAATGAGAAAAACGACAGCCCAGTCCAGCGCTCCCAACAATCCCGATTCTCCATCTGACTAATCTCTCCTGCATTGTCTGGGAGGACACCTGCTGCTTGTGGAAACAAAACCCACTGAGCTCTTACAATCTGGGCAGCAGAAAACATGAATAGGCAACCATCAGCCTAATTCAATAAACTTTGTTCAGTGCTGGACTCCACATGTTGTGGGTTTGGTTTTTTTTTTTTTTAATTATTTCAGATTATTATTATCAGAGACACTGACTGCATTAGTTTTGCATTTTGGAAAGAATGCGAAAGGTCACTGAGCTGATCACAAAAAAAAAAAAAACCAAAATTTTAGTTGATTAAATTTGAAACTTAACCTTTTAATGTGAGTGAAATCCAAGCCTGAGAACAGTTACGGTAAAGCACACAAAGGACCTCTTCTACAAGGTATTCCCTAGCTCAGTAAAATTACAAATTCCTTTGCACAGCAGAAATGCTTTAGAGTTATGTCACACTTCAAGAATCACTTTTTTTTTTTTTTTAAAGGGGCCTGAAACCATCCTCCACCCACACAGCTCCCAGCTGCAAATGCCTGCAGCTTTACTGGAATTTCAAGAGAATATGCACTAACAAAGTAACAGAAGGGTAAAGAGGGGAAGGGTCTCATGTCCAAAGTCTGGCTGAAGCTTGTGTTGATAAAAAAACAAGCATGAAAGTTCGCAGTGAACTTTTCCTTTCTAGCTACTTGTATTTTTCCTCAAAGAATATTCGGCTTTGTTGTCTAGGGTACCGATGCTACAAGCCTTTCAAAGGCCAACCGACTGCAAGAGCAGCTCGATGTGCAAATGACTCCACTCTTCCTTTGAATCTTTTTCTATCACCCTCAGCTTCACGGAGGTGCTGGCAAGCTCATGCTAATGCCCAAATTCAAGTTCTCTTCTGGGATCTGTCTCCCAGGTATCAGCCTGAGCAGGATCAACACAGACTTTTATCTCAGAGCGAAGGAGAGAAGCATCTGCAGTAGAACACAGAACAAAGTGCAAGTGCACATGTGGGCAAAACAGCTGCTGCTGCTGGCAGCGTGCCACTGACAGACACTACATTTTCAGTGTTTATTGTGTCACTGAACACCTCCTCACTGAGATTTTGGTAAGTCATTAGATACATGGTGCAGAGGAATTCTGGACAATGGTAGAGCTACTGCTGACTCACCAACCCTCTGGGCTCAGCATTCCTCACAAGGAATGCCAAATCTTGCTCGCAGCCCCAGCAGACCTGAGACATGCCAGCTGCAGATGATCACCCTGCCCATGACCAGTGTCAGGGGCACAACAGGGAGGCTGGCAGCATGCTGCTGGTGCCACCAGCAAGCCCCCAAGCAGGGGACCGGCCTGTCCAGCCATGTCCCACAGCCACGCTTTACCACAAGAGCATCAGGCACACCTCATCTCCTCAGTCACCCATCAGGCAAAGGAAAGTGAATTGTCCACATTACACAAAGCTTTTGCACCTCCGTCACCATGCCAAAAACTGGCTTTTCTTCCTGAAAGAAACTTAACGCACAGGCACATGCACAGGAAAACAGAGAATGGCTTGAGTTGGAAGGGACCTCGAAGATCATCCAGTTCATCAGGCAACCTGGGCGAAGCAGTGACAGCACCATATGGGTTGGAAAAGTACAGGTACCTTTCCAGTCCTTTCACCTTCTGGATGCTGAGAGAATGGCAAGCATTTATCTACAAATTTGGGGGAATATAGAGAAACAGAGATGAATACCTACAGAAGACCAGTGCAAAACACTTGCAGGCATGGCTTGCCAAAATGAAAACTGTACAACTTGGCATTGCCTTAATATTGCTGATCATAATGTATTTAAAGAAAATTATGGGATATAAAACCCTTGGAATGCTTTGCAAAATTAGGAAGTGATTAGGCCAGATGATACCAATTTGACTGTAACACAGCTTTGTCATAATTCCAGACTTAACAGCAATGCTGCATTAACTGGTCCAAAACTTAAGCGCAGTACTTCCAGTGCACTGCTAGGCATTTCACTGTGTGTGGCCCTGCTTGTTAACTGCAGCACAGGTAGACGGGGGAAAAGGAGAGACCATTAACTCAGCAGGACACATAATTAAATTTGAGAGGGTTAGATTTGGGTGGTGCTTTTTCATTGTTATTATTTAAGGCACAGAGAGAGAAATACAAATGGTTTTGATGCAACAAAACTACTCTGGAAGAGGAGGTGGAAAATTATGACTCAAATTTACTATTATTATATTTTCTTTTTTAAGCAAGTGGCAGCCTGCCTTCCCTGGACAGCCACTCCAAACACAGAACGATACAGCTGTAAATCTTCCTGAAGATTTTCCCTTTCATTCCTACAGTCAGACGTGCCACAATGTCTGCTCCAGAGTGTCTTCTTGACCACCACCTGTTCTTCTTCCTTCAAGTGTAGTAAGGAAAAAGGCTTTCCAGGCCAGAACTACAGGCTGGCAGCTACAACACACAGCTTAACATTCCTCAGCCAATATTTCATTTCTCCTATCATTTGTTGAGCATGGGCAGCTTTTTGCCATACATCACAGAACCCGTTAGTAGAGCTGCTCAGTCTAAAAACAGAGGGTACAGCTGTGCTGCAGGCCAGCCTTCTGCTGAAATACCTCAGCTGCAGCCAATGAACGCAACATGATAACAGTGGTAGCACAGCTATGAAAATACAGAGCTCTGCATGATATAACTTACCTTGTTTCTCCTACCAAAGGCCATGCCACCAAAGCTGGTTCCTGTTCATAACCTTAAAGTCAGCCAAAGATCTCTACTCTGCACATCAGTCTTGTCCATGGCAGTGGCATATCACTGAAAGGCGAACTTAGATTATACTTGTGAAAGTATTACAAGTATTCAAAGATGCTGTAGTTGTATAGTATTTGGGTAGAAAATCTTTCTCCTTATGTTACCTTTTTTCTTTCAGACTATCAGAGGAGAAAGAACTGAGGAAGGAGAATGGATGAAAGTAGGGCTGGAATAAGAAGGAAGTTCAAATCCAAGATGCCAGCTGGACAGAGACTGAATGATCATTGGTGGAAACAAGGGGGTCAGTGAGGGGTAAGACTGCAGGATCTCAACTACTCCAACTGCATGAGATGCAAGCACCACGGTGCCATGAAGCCCAGACCTGATGTGCAGCAGCTCTCCTAGACCTGGTACCTCACATCTCCATGCCATCACGAGAAGGATGTGACAGGACTGATGAGCATGGGATGAAGTTTTCTCAAGTGAGGCTTGGTTGCAGGAAGGCTCCAAGCTATTGTTGGATCAGAAGTTGATTTTAATAGCTCTGCTCTGTCTAGACTGAAGGTGAACTGTAAGGGAACCAGGGCTACCATAGAGGATGGGGCCAGAGTCACAAGGGTAGCCAAAGCCATGCTGCTGAGGCCACCAGTGATGTGCTGACTGCAGCAATGTCAATGGTCTTCACTGGGAGCTGGCTTCAAATGACCAAATGTGTAGTATGCGTGCTGCAAAACCTGCAGATTTGAGCCAAAGGCCTCAAGACAAGGCTGAACGCCCTACCTGCCAGTCCCTCCGCTGAGCCTCCAGCACATCAATGCTGGCAGTTGCTCCAGTTGACCTTGTACAGCAGCGATATTCACAGGTTAGTTAATTGCTAGGTAAGTAACATTTCCTTTCCCTTTCCATCCAGTATCCTCCCTTGCTCTTTTGTGGAGAAACAGAGGAAATGGCCACAATAACTATGGGAGGCATTTCCAACAAAGTAAATGGCCTTTCAGTCCAGGCTTGAAACAACTCTGTGACAGCCTTGCAGAGATCACTATAGACATCAGTCATTTACTGGCAACTTCCACAATCCCCCTGAAGAGCTAATAGACAAAGAAGCCTGCAACCCACCACCCGGAACAAGAAAACAGAAAAGGCAGTTTTTTGTGCCGAACCGTGCCCTTAAAGGGATTTTGGGGTTTTAAGTTTTTCTTCTGGTGCTTCTTCTTTATACCGAGAGGTAAATTTTAGAGCTCACAAGAGTACCAAAATCCTTGCCTAGCTTAAATTCTTGCTTTTAAAAGTCTTTGTAATCTGCAAAATGAGCAATAAACCATAATTTTTAAGGAGTAATTTAAAAGATGTAAGAAATTTCAGCATTTATTCATGTCCACTGTGCAGGCTTCCCTTTTTTAAAAAGAGGAAGCCGTCTGTTTGGAAAGGAAGTGAGATGAGAATCATCCCACGGTGCATAATGTAGATCAGAAAGGTCAAGAGACAGGGGGATGTCTCAAAGACGTACTGAAAAAAAGGAGAGCTGGCTGTATGTGCTTTACTGAATCTTTCAAATACTAGAAACGTTGTTATGCTAAAAGAAGAACGGGAGAGAAATCAAATCCATTAGAAAAAAAAAAACCAATAGCAACGCATTTAAAATAATTTTCATAGACAATGAATTAGTAATTCCGCACCTGTGAAGTCATGATTACTTACACACTCATTTTAATAAGATTGTGTTAAAATGCTGAGACACTAACAACTCAAATTAACTGCTGCATATAGCACATAGGAAGCTTCCCAACTTTTCCAATTAGTACCACGGCTTCAGCTTTAAATGCAGAAGCAAAAGAAATGCTGAAAAACACTGCCACAGGCTGGCTTAATTTGGAATTTCTCCTTTTCAAAAGGATTAAGGCACACACACACACGCATAATCAGAAGGGCTGGAAAGTACTTCAGATTTCCATCCTTTCCCCAGTCCTTTTTGTCATACACATCGCAAGAGAGCAGTAAAGTTCATTTAAAGGTAACTTATAATCTCAGCTTGATAGAAAAGAGCTTCTATGTTCACATTTGCAGCAGCCTGCAAACACCTTTTTGTGCAAGTGGCCTCATTAACCTCACTGCTGCCTTTTGCCTCCATATTGAGAGCAAGCCCATAAAAAGCTACATGAAAAATCCCTGCGCCTGCCAGAGGATTATCAAGAGACTTTAAAATTCAGATGATCAGCTACTGAAATGCAGTGTCCTTAAACAGAAAGACACCTGCATCTCAGTGCAAAACTCTTATCCTCAGTCTTGAGAAACTAGTGGGATGCAGGAACATCCCACTGAGAACAAGGAAAAAGCCGTGTCACTTCTCAGGCAAGGGCTGGGGTCTGGCATGTCCTTGCAGTAGCAGTACTGACACCTCCCCTCCCCAGGAGCTTCAGTGTTAATTATTCCCCAGCGTTCATCTCTTGCAAGGAACTGATATTTGGAACCTCAGGGAGGCCATCTGCTCTCCCAGTAACATGCAGCGGCTCTGCTCACAGAACTCCAGTAGGGTTTAACAGCATGCTGGGGGAGGGATGGGGGGAACAGAGGTCACCAAACCACCTCCCAGCCCCACTGCCCGAGGGTGCATCAGCTGTGGGCTCTGTTGTTGCACACAGAGAGAAAAAAAAAAAAGAGGGTTATGTTATCAAAAAAAGAACTCTTCAGATCACCTGCATCACTTACCTGCTGTTTATCTGTATCCTCCTGTTACAACATGAGGGACATAGGTTAGTGGGCACGGTGGTGACAGGCTGACAGATGGACTAGATGGTCTTTTCCACCCTTAATGATTCTATGGTTCTATGAACAGACCAGGCAGTCCCCATCCCAACCACATCACTCCGTGAAACTGCCTTCAGTCAACAGAAACAAAACTCGTCTGAAGAGGACTGGATTTAACAAATGTGGCACAGATAACACATTAATCTGATTTTTTTTTTCTCTTTAGCCATAAGAAAAACACAGCTTCCATGGTGACTTGACGTAGTCATGAGAGAGGTGATACAGTCAATGGCGTCACCAACCTGCAGCAATTAAGACACATGCAATGAAATCACTACAATGCCGGTGGACTGCACTGTGGTGAAATTAAAATGCCGTGCTAAGAATTTATTGTTCTTTGAAATACTTCACCTCTTCCTTACAATCATACTACAGTAGCCCCAGTGTCCCAAAGAGCACAGTTAGAGAAGCCTTTTATGTTCAAACAACAACAACAAAGTAAGATTCAAAACAAGATTTCCTTGTTATTAAAGGTGCTGTTACCTCTGCCTGCCAAACTCACGTCCTATACGTACAGCTCAGCAGCAAGCGGGCAGCAGGCAGCTGCCGACGTGCAAGGCAGGAAGCGGCAGCGGCGGCGGCCCCAGCCGCCCCCGCGCTACCGCCAGGTGGCGCCGCCGCCCAGCGGATGAGCCCCGCCGCCTCAGCGCGGCCCAAGCCGAGGACATGCTGCTGAGGCCCGCGGCCCGCTCCGAGCCCACCCCGCCGCCAGCGCCTCTTCAATAACGTGTTGTTTGAGGTGGGCGTGGGCCAAACTGCGACAAAAAAAAAGCCCAAGCAATACACAAACACACACTCGGGTAACAGCACGCCCACAACTCCTCACAACCACTGACCCCTTCTTGCAATTAACCCAGCACTGCAGGAGCCCTCTGCCCCCCCAAAAAAAGTGTGGTGACCCCTGGCACCGCCACACACTGCACTGGGTCATCTTAACAAAAACAAACAAACAAAAAAAAAGCATAAAGAGAAATGTATCCCACAGAAGTGTCCATCAGAGATGGGTGAGACAGAATTACCTCACTCTGTCACAATAAAAGAGACCAGCTGGACAGAATGGGCAACTAGCAGCCATGACACTTTCCATCATGGATTTGGGAAAACCAGCCCTACCGTCCACTGACTACAAACATCGTTACATGTCCGTATCAGGGGGACTCACGTCATTTACTGTGTAAAAGTGTTTAAGGTGTAGGGCACTGTGGAGCAGAAGATTTCAGGTTGGATATTAGGAAGAATTCCTTCTCATAAAGAGTGGTGAGGCAGTGGCACAGGCTGCCCAGGGAGCGGTAGAGTCACTGTCCCTGGATGTGCTCAGGAACCGTGTGGATGTGGCACTGAGCGATGTGGTCAGTTGGCATGGTGCGGGTGGGCTGGTGGCTAGACTAGGTGGTCTTGGTGGCCTTTTCCAACCTCAGTGATTCTATGGTTCTGTGTCTCCATAGTACAGCCAAGCAGAAGACACTTCTTGTGCACGCCTGCAAGATGGAGGCATTCTAACACGTTCTACAAGGATAAGCAACTCACTCTGGTTGAACATGTTTGCGACCACGAGCACAAAGAAAATAAAAGCCTTCTGGCGGCTGCAGCCATGTCTGGTATAGTGATTTGGGGTGTAATTAGAGAAAGGGTTAAAACAAAGACAGAAAATACAGAAAGTTGATCATCTTTCCTACATACTATGCTATATAATACCTCTTTTTTTTTTTTTTTTTTTTTTTAGTAAACCAAAACTCTCTTGAAATAAACAGTCCCCAGTAGGCTAATACAGCTTACTTAATAGGAAATACCATGTTCACAGAAGGTAGAAAAGCATCCATGATAGGGACAAAAGAAAAACATCCTCAGATACAGAGGTTTTGACTTTTGTTCAGTGCTCCTGCTATGCAGAAAGATCTCAGTCACAACAGGCTGCAGTTTGTGCAGTCAGCAGTAGAATGAGGTAATGCCAATCTGTATCTTTCTCTTCATACAGTCATTCTTGATGTATAGTAATCAGCCCACATGCATCCCTCTGCACGGAAGTATTGCCTAAACTTTTCAAGCAGACACTCGGGAAAATACAAAAGTATGGGAGAAGAAACTCACAACTTTTGTCTGCAGGGTGCTAACTGACAGAGCATTCTCACAGATTGAAAAAGTGCAGTAACAGGCTTATTTATAATCAACCAGCAGGAAAGTAAAGCAATGAGCAGTAATGTTTACAAGAAGACATCTATATGAAGATGCTATCCAACATTTGCTACTATGTCAGTTTTGAACTATTTTGGACTGATGTTTTAAGATCTGAGAAAGGCAAGCTATGATGCTGCAGTGACACATTATTCAACTGAAAATATTAGCAGAGGGCACATGGGAAAACAAACAAGCAAACAAAAAAACACCTTCAGATTTTGCCAAATTTAACAGTGAAAAAAAACAATGCTTCCGTGTCTGGAATTCAACTTCAAGCCTAAAACAGAGATCAGGAATAGGACAAATGGAGCCATCTCTTAATTCTCAGCAAAAAGAAAAAAAAAAAAATCAAGGTCTTAGGGGAACAGTCTCTGATTCAAAGGCCTAGGTTTATTAATGCAATTAAGGATTTGGGGTTCTCATACATTTTTATTTTTATTGTTGTAGCATTTAAGTATACATAAAATAACTAATAGGATATTGGTTTCAGACACAAAGTATATTTCATTTTGTTCTGAAAGCTTGGAAATGAAATCTCTGTCTAGGCACCCAAGTGCACTTGGTGTTTGATTGGCATCTATTTTCCATTTCAGAGCTTTTCCCTAATGCTAAGTTTTCCTCCTGAGTCTTCAGGAACTGAGAGCAATAGTAGCAAAGCCAAAACATGTGGTTTAAGGATATTTTATGAAAAGGAGGAAAGAACAGGAGGTACTTGGTACTTTCAGGCTAAATTCTAATAAATAAATAAATATTTTAAAAAAAAAGCCTTAAGATGTAGGTTTCATTTATATAATAATTCTTTCATTATTTCAGAATAAAGGTTTCCTGAAAAAAAAATAAAATAAGAGCATAAATGAGCAGAGAGCTTACGAGGGACTTTCCAAAGCTGTCGTAATTTTTTTTTGTTCGTGAAATACTGACAGACTGGCTCTCCCAGCTCACTGTCTACAGTTCCCCTTGTCTCCTCCCTCTTTTTTTTTTTTTTTTTTTCTTCAAGAGCCTTTAAAGTTTTCTTTTGTCCACAATTAAGAAATTCCACACTGTGGGGTACCTCTTTCCACCTTGTTTGGTGTTTGCAAGCAGGTTTCCCATGAGAAAAGAATCCTTAACACAATTTCTATACGCTGCTTCTAATCCTTTTCTCCTTTTCCCTTCCTGTTCGAATCTTCCTATCTATCTTTTGGTATTAACCAGCCAGTAGGAAAGCTTGTTATAGCTTGTTTTGCCTTAGTCAAAACCATAAAGGTGACTTTCAGAGCTCTTTCTCCTACACCCTTCCACCATCTTGAGAATATATTCTTCTTGTTACACGCCTATAATCTCTGCAAATTTGCTGTGCTCCATTCTCCATTCCCCAAGAAAAAAAAAATGTATCACAGCGGAGGGGCAGTTTTGCAGTTAAAGGCATCCTAAGACATTCCAAGTTACAATTTTCAGTTTTACCACACACTTTAGTACCATGACTGAACACGAAAAGGTTTTTCAATCACTCTGAGACTAAAGTCATCTGTCCTCTAGAACAGGAGTACTATTACTCAAAAGTACAAGCATCTCTTAGCTCTAGCTAAGTTAGATTTGTCCCCTGTCTGACTAAGCTCTCCTCTTAAAAGTCTCTACCATAAATTTCAGTTGTGGTTCCTTGCCTTGTTCCTGCCCTGGTCAGGACAAGAATCTTAAATTGGTCCACTGCCCATTTTTAAAGATGGAATGCAGTGAGAACAGCAGATCCAGTCTTCATTTACTATAACTGGATATTAAGATCAGTCTGGTTATTCCTTCTTTTCACACAAGGTAACTAGCTCTAGTGAAGCTCTAGATAAATACATACAATGAAATAGCCCCTGTCATTATGAAAAAAGTGCCATAAATTTGAAATAAACAAACAGCACTTTGTATGCTTGTTGCCTTTCTCCTTCTCTCAACATCTCTCAGCAACATTTTTCATTTTTTCTCAACTTCTTTATACTTTCAATGGTTTATATTTGTGCTTACATGAAGTAGAAAAACTTCCTTTAGGCAATAATTCTTGCCTAAAAAATTCACCCCCCCTCTACCTAAATGTAAAATTCAGATTTAAATTAAACTACCAGGAATTTTATATAGCTGAATTTTACTGTCACTTGCACCGTGCTAGGTATTTTCTTGCTGCTTGAAGTGTTGAATTTCAAAGAGACGTAAAGTATTACCCTGGAAGTCTCAGCAGAAAAAAGCATTTAAGACTATAGAGTACTTTTAACATCACTCATTTCTTTGTGCATACCTTATTTCAGTTTGAAATTGATGCACTACTCTATTAGTTGCAAACTTAAGCTGTAGTGTTAAGAATATATAACTAATTTTTTTTAATAGAAATTGTTTCTATGTAACGTAATTATCCAGGTTATGATCTGAGTCATCTTGTTACTAGGTTAAAAAAAAACATGAAAAAAAACAAAGCAATACTTTGTGTAACAACATTACTGAATCACAAGAAATTATTTTCTGCGGAAAGTAGTGATTTAAACACTGTAAGATCAGACTGCTACAAATAATATTTCAAGATATACATATTTGACTCTTAGACTAATTTTCAGTGGCTTTCATGAAATTGTTTATTTCAAAAATTAAGAGAAATCTCATGTATCAGCATAAATTCAGTTAAAGTTGCTTCCAAATTATAGGCTGACAGGTTTAATAATCAAAGTGGGGTTGTGAAGAGCGTCTCTGTTCTTCTGCCAGTCTTCTCAACCCTTGCTGATTTTGTGTTACACAGTCTTTCTCTCTCTCTCTTTGAATCAGCCTCGAAGGTTTTCCATTCCCCCAACCCCAGACCCAGGCTATCAAGAGCTCATTAGTGCGTTTTGTGGAGGGTGGGTGCGCCAACCTGCCTCTTTACCATGCTCCTTCCTGCATCTAAGAGGATCTAAGAAATCCCTTATTTGGTGTGGTCTGCCCTCTAAGACACGAAGGCTGGGGGGTGATAATGGGTCAATACAGTCTAAAGATAGATCAGCCTGCCCTAACAACTTAATAGCTCGTTACATGGAGCTGCAGCACTTAATACACAAAGAACAAGAACCCAACTCCTGTGAGGTGCTGCTCCCGGTTGTGGGAGTGGCACTCCCTAGCTTGGCAAAAAAAGAAAAAGAAAAAAAAAAGATAATTTGTGGTTATTATCTTACTGTTCGGTGCTACGCCAGTCTCAGAGCTGATGACAATATCTGCATAGCCTGCCTGCAAAACTCATGTTTAGCAGTTGATGCTTGTCAAAGATGGAAAGGATAGATTGCCTTTGCCTCCTCAGCCGCTGAGCTGGTACCTGAACAGACTCACCAGCAATTTTCCGGAACTGGATGCCAACTCCACCACATCTCCTCCTCGTTGGTTTAAAGGGAAAACAGAAAAGCTGCTGGATTGACAGCTCTTCCCCTTTCCCTTGCTGAACTCCAGCACCGGGTCACCTGCTTGGCAGACAGTCTTCACCCAGCCTTAACCTATGTACCTATCAAGCACTGCCAAAGAAGAGCCCTGACTACAGCCTTAGGATACATGGTTTGGAAGAATGCAAAAGCTCGACCTGCTTAATTAGTTAATTCCTCAGAAGGAGTTCATTCCGGGGAACATCTGTTCTAACAGGGAACTTAAAGTACTGTTAGAGGAGGCAAAATGGTGCCAAATCCACAGTATCCATAGGATTGACGTTTTAAAATAAAACTTCCAAGGCAGTTGCAAACAAGGCTTTTGTCTTAAAACCATCTCGTTATAACCCATTGACATAAGACCCCAGAGAAGGCACACCTCTCCTGCCAAGGGCTGCTAAATCAGAACCATTCATATACCTCATTTTCAGATTTGTAAAATTGTATTTTGCAGGGAAAAAGTGATAAAGGACAGGCTTTTATAGATAGTTCTTTTTCTTACAAAAATTACTTCTAGATCCACTGCAGGGGCTGTATTCCAAACTCTTTCCGTATTAAAAAATATAATCTTTGGAGTGGCTAAGAAGTAACCGAAATTGCTGTGGTTCTTCCCCTGTGAGCAAAATAAGTCAGGAAGAGAAATGTATGAGCCATTGCCCCACGTGCACCAATGGTACTTCAAGGCGCATCAGACTGCTGAGCAGTGAAGCATCCCCGAAGCACCACACTATACCTTGGATTAGAAGTTATAATTCAGAAATCTCCCAGTGACCCCATTATCAGCACAGCATAGAGAAAGCAGACTTGAACTCGGTATATGATGGCAATGACTATTCAGGGAGCTTTAATCAGGAGGATTTTAACTGAACAAACAGCCACGGCTCCTAGGGAAGGGCTGAGCAATTTCAAAAATTGAAAGTAGTTGACCGTATGCTTTAGAACAATAAGATAAAATTATTACACTAAAACCCTTTAATTAATGCATGCAACAGAAGCTGTGATTCTTAAAGCCTAATCTCCCTGTCATTTCAGTTTTTAAGAAATAGTAAGAAGCACCCATCTGCTCAAGCTGCCACAGGAGGCCCAAAGTTCTGTTCTCACACCAGTTTTGCACCGGATGTCTCAGTAAATTTACTGCTTATTTACATCAGCCAAAATGGAGGAGAAAGCTGCTGATCCTGTAAGTTTGCCCTCCTGCAAAAATGGCTAAAATGCATTTTACTGTTACACACACCACTTTTACCCCTAAGAGCTGGGGTGCTCTCCCCCCTTCCTCCGCAGCAGAAAACCCGCAGGGCATTTTGAAAATCCTGGCAGATGTTTAATTACAGAGGCACTTGCAGGCATTATTTTGATAAGGTCAAACACAGAATGACTGTAGCTGACGACCAAATGGTTTAAATGTCTGTTGTACTAAAAAACTTTGCTAATCCACATTTTGCTAATTCAAACACCTAATAATTCACATACAAGCAAAAAACTGCTTGTAGCGCAACACTTCTGAATAAGCATTTAATAGCAGGAATCTGTAATGCCATTTCATGTTACTAGGGGCATATTATGAAACACACCAAACAGCAGTCAGCACTATGTTATGAAATATCAAACCAGCCTCTTAGTCTCAACATCTAAGAACAAAGTACCTTTTGTAATGCAGTTTTCTTTTTCCTTGTGCTTATTAATTCATGAAGTTCATTCATTTAAATAGGCCCTTTAGTCACTGATGTAAATGAACAGGGTTCCACAGTACATCCGTGGGTTTGTGGCTGGAACAGAATAGAGATGGCACTGCCTTCTCCACTGTTATTTCCAGTTGTTTCTCTACATTTCTCATCAATTCACTGGAAGTTCTCACACCAGGTTCCTATTCAAAAAATTTATTTTATTCAGAAGGCTAGAAAATCCTAGTTTGACTTACTAAAAATAAAATTTAAAAAATAACAAACAAACCAAGCAAACAAACAAAATACAGGCACCTGGACCAGTGACTAAAATTTCCTGGATTTGACTTTGAATGGGGCAAGACCTGCCCTTCTTTGCTGAGTCAAATGCTGCAGCAATTAGCCTTTGTACATTATCCACCTTTACAGCTGAGAGCGAGACAGGCACTTTTCAGTGTTTTTGCATTGTGCCGAGCATGCACAAACACGAAATATTTTACTAACAGATTTAATCACATTTGAAGCACATTGTTCTGACAGCGCCTGAGTCTCCGTCATCACTCTCATAACTATCAATGATTCTGCTTAATTTTACAATCGCAAGAGGTACAAAGCTCCATCTGGTCAGTCTACATATTACTGCAGAGCTGGAATCATACTGATCAACAAAGTATGTCAGCCAGGAAGGCTCTGTTAAGGTGGAGCAGAGAATGGAGAACAGCCGGGCTTGAATTTACCCTGAAGATTCATCACGACTGCAGCACTGCACAGCACTAGGCTGAGGCCTTGCTGTACTATGGGGCTCCCCAGGCAGGGAAGGCAGCCAGAGCAGGACTCAGGTGTGCTGGCTGAACTGCCTGGCAGCATGCAGCTTAGCCTCCTGCCCATCCACAGCGTGCGCGGCAAAACCCTGCTGCATATTTTTCCTTGGAATGAAAGCAGAAGCTGAGGGAAAAGATTTCCTGGTTTAATGCCTATGACTAAAGCAACCTTGTAAGTTCATGAGGCAGGGTTTCCAAATGCTTTTTGTTCCCTGCTTGTGCAAACGCCAAGCACAACAGCACCCTCGCCCACGACAGAGCAGCAGTGTAGCTGTTACTACAACACAAACCATCACCAACCCTGTCACCCATCCCTCACAGAGAAGCTCTGCCTCGTGGGCTGGCTGAGGATCAGATGTGGGGACCAGCCATAGCATCACTGTGCAGTGCCTCAAGCCAAGAGTCCCAAGGCCACATCTGTGCCAGGAGCCAAAAATCAGACACCCACAGGACTGTTGGTAGAGATGCAAATATCCTGTCAAGTCTACCACTTGTTACAGCCAAAACCTCCTTCTTCTGCGTAAGACCAAGTTAAAATGCTACTTGACTGACAGCTGTCTCTGTACTAGGAGTCCTTTACACCAGACCTACACTGGCCATGGAGTGACATCCCTATAAAACCTAACAGAGATGATGCTGCTGGTAGAGCCTGCCATGCAGGCTGCCACTAAGCCTCCTCTGAGAGTTGTTCCCTGCTCATCTTCTTGCTGTGAGCTACTTTTGGCTGTTGCCATGGGCTGGGACCTTACCCCACCCAATTCTGTCTCCCAGTACAGGCGCCAGTGTCAATTTCTCCCAGGTCTATCTGAATTTTACTCATCTTCTAAATATGCCCTTTGCGTGAACCCCTGGTAAACAGCACAGTCAAATGCAGAAATAAGTCTCCCTGTATCTGTACCTACAGCAAGTTCTCAAACAAACTAGCAAACACCCAAGTTTCTGTGTTTGTAAGCACCATAAGCAAAACAAATACAAAATTGTGCATTTTCTAATTCTGGCCTTCAGAAAACACTTCTCCAGAAGGATGCTAAGTATAGAGATTTAAATGCTCTTTAAAAGCATACAGGTGGGACGCAAAGCACCCCAACCCTCCAATTGTTTCAGTCCATTCTTTGCATTAATCCAACACACAAACAGAAACAAGTCATGAGTAAAAGGAAGGCACCCCTTCTTCTCTCTGCTTTTGTTGAAGACAGCTCCCCATAGCTAACTCACCATTAGCCACAGTACAGAATTCCCCGACCACGTTTTATTTCACTCACCTAATATTATTCTTAAATATGTAAAACAAGAAGGCTGTCATGACCTTGCTGCAGTCACTGATGAAACAACAGCTGGAGTCTTTAAACACCCAGTGGCTCCATGGCATAAGCAATGAAAACTAGGTTATAAAACTCAGCAAAAGGAATTAATAAAAATGACCAAGGGTCACCTGTAGCCTGTCAATCACTGTATCGTTTATAGTTCATACGACAGTAAAAAGGTCCGAACGTTGTCAGAGCTGTACATTGGCTACTCTGAGATCTATCATGAATAATTGATAGCGGTTATCCATTTGAGTCCCAGCCTATTATTCAAAACTCTAAACCTGCCGTTCACCACACCAACAGCAAAGAGCACTTTGGATGAAGGATGGAGGGGGGTACTATAGGGAACTATTTTCAACAATGCAAGCAGTGATGAGGTAATGAAGATTATCTGAAAACAAAAGCTGACTTTTTCGAGAGAGAGCTGAAGCACTACTCTTTGTGATACAGTGAAGCAGCATTTCATGTCTACCTATTTTGCACAGCTATCTTTCAGTGACAAAATATACCAGCAAAATCTGAACTTGAGGCTTCAGACCTAAATCTCTTGAAAGCTTGGTTGCCTGAGTTGAAGTCTGAAAAGTGCATTCGCCTCATATACCCTTACATGTTTTTGCATTGAGGAACCAATATGTGTCTTTCTGAAAAAGGGACTTTGACCCACGGTAAAAGAATAAAGAGCTTAATATCCAATCTGAACCTCCTCTGGGACGCCATAGAGCCATGAACCTCAAGAGAGGTTCAGGGTGGTGGTTAGGAAAAGGTTCATCATCATAGGGCGGTGGGCATGGAACAGGCTGCCCAGGGCAGTGTGCACAGCCCCAAGCTGCCAGAGTTCAAGGAACGTCTGGACACCACTCTCAGACACAAGGTTTGAATTTTGGGTGGTCCTTTGTGGAGCCAGGAGTTGGACTCAACGATCCTTGTGAGTCTCTTGCAAATAGGGATACTCTATGATTATCATTACAGGGCAATGTTTTGATGATACTTTTAAAATAAGTAATAAAGAGCTATATTTCTGAAATACACTAAATGTCTGGGGTACTTAAATGTTTAAATATGACCCACACCGTATTAATCCTGACACAGCTGTTATCCAAGTACGTTACTCCACCGGTGGCATTAATTCCTACGTAGGCAAACAGCAGCACACCTCTGAAAAGAAGAGTAAAGTAAATGGACCAAACATGAATCTCTTAACCGCTAACACAACCATTAGTTTGTAAGACAGGACAATCTACAGCTCACCATGACTGAAGAATCACCATCTTGAATTTTAAGTACATGCTACAGGGTGCAAAACAGATCATAATTTCATCCCAGATTTAAGAAGGTCAAGCGCACTGAGCCTTCTTTGTATGCTTTATAATGTCAGAATAATCCTATGCTACAATGACAGCCTGAGACGATGAATGGGATTGTCTAAGAACAGCAGCTCTGTTTACTTCTTGCAGCAGCAGCTGATCAGCAATGTTCGAACAAGCCACAGTGTAGTTCAGCCTTGGACAAGCAACACCTGAAACAACTTCCTTACCTTCTTACCTCCCAGAACACAGCAGAAACGTACTTTTTTTTCCCATTAAATATGAAAGGCAAGTAGTAGAAAGATTCCTTTGCAAATTCAGGGACATCAGAGCCTGCTTTTAATTCCCTTTACTGAAACACAAGGCCCTGTCTAGACGCCAGCCTTAAGGCTTTCTCTTTGCATATATGGAAGGGTAGACTACATTGGAAGTGTAAGGATTGTCAAAAAACCTGTTTGGGCTTTAGCAAATTAGTATTAAACATTGTGTAGACAGCAAAATTCCTAGTTTAATGTCTAACACAAGTAGAGAGGAAAAAAAAGAAATGTTACAGTCCTTTTGAAAAACTCAAATTTTCCTCGCAATAAAGCCATCTTCTCTCCAATTCAGCCTGTTAGGAAAGCCAGGCCTGAAGAAGGCTTTGCTCAAATCTTCACTTTTTCCTATCAGGAGATATTTTGACTGTGTTTTGGAGGCTGCATACTTTGGTCTTTTGGACTTCCAAAATCTGTAACACTGGTTTCATACCTGACTTTTTACAATCACCCACTCATCATTTCCATCAACAATGCAGAGTCATTTTTTCGACCAGAAACTAATTAACATCCTGCTTTAACAAAAGAGCAGCACCCCTCCTCTTACGCATCATGTAAACAGCAAAACCCAATTCTGCTTCCATCTTCCTCAGTGACCATCACCACCTTCCACGTGTACAGTCAGTGGTTACTATTGATGGGACAAATCCTCGCTTATTCCACTCCTGAGGCTTAGGGATACAAACAGCAAGGAAAGTGGGTGACAAGGGTTTGAAACACCATTTTGATGAGCCAACGGTTGAAGAGACTGAGCAGTTTTCACCAAAAAATGTAGCGCTGAATTGGCCGAGTGCTTCGTATAGCGGAAGAGCGGCAATGGAGATGACAGAGAGGGAAAGAGATTTGATTGCACACAAATAATTTATCACTAACGTAACTGTGTGGCTTCCACATAATTCCTCAGCTAGCTATAAGGTCAAAACACCCATCCAATATTTGATGTGGATAGGCAAATACAAACAGCAACATTTAGTAAATCAATTATGAAGATTACATCTGAGCAAAGCATTAGATCTAAAGCCCGAATGAACTTCATCATGTAAGAAAAAACGAATTGCACTTTAAAGAAAGCCTAGCAAAATTACTGCACAATCAGAAGGCAGTCATTTATTAATACATAAAGATTGTATGCTTCTGTTCTCTTTAGTTATGATTAGAACTGAAATATGAGCCTTATATGGAAAGAAGCTTTGATGACAGTCATTTATTTGGGAAAGCTTTTCCAGCCTTTTTGTTTCACACAGATGATTTGAATGTTTAAAGTATTTAAATAATTTCATATCTAAGTATTAATAAAGAGATGCTGTCTTTTCCATCTTTTATGTTTTTATTAAGCTGATAGTAAAAATGCAGCTGCAGACTTATAAGCAATTCAAAATTAATACATATACAAGCAGGCAGCCATTTTCACAATCTGGCAAGTAACATGTTTCCATAAATAACAAAGAATACAGGGTCATGATATCAGCTGTTGAGAAATTTTACAAAGTCACCATGCCTCTAATTTTGCAGTAACCATTTGCTGGGTTGTTTTACTTAAGGCTTGAAACCGTATTTAGAAATGCTTTCTCTAAGATACTTCTGAACTTTATACGTTATGTTCCCAATTTAACAGCTTTCTCTCTGCTGTTTTCTCTCTAGAACTCCACGTGTCTTTGTCCACGCTGAGCACAGTGGGTGATAACAGACCACAGGCTTGGTGGGCAAAGGTTTATGAACAACCGAGTCTGCTCTTCACACATTCATCTGTACACACTGCAGCCACACAGGGTTATTTGTCCACACACATGGTCAGATGCACTATCACCCAGATCTTCAGGCACACAATATTAGTTAATTGCACGGTACATCAGCTTTAGATAATTAGATACAGCTGTATGTTTGAAAATAGTAACACAGTGGGAAATCCTGCTGGAAGATTTTTGTCATAAACACTTTCGTGGTTCTCAGATATGCCATTATCTACTCCTTACGTCTCTATTTTGATCACCGTGTAAAGTTCTTTGTCTTTACTTTTCTCTTGGGGGCTGTGCCAAATATTCCACTTAAAAACAATTTTGTGGCATTGTCACTCAGCTTCTTTCTAACAGAAAAAAAAAAATAGAGACAATTCCTTGAAAATGTAAGCTGTTTCCTTAAAAGAATAAAGGAAAAAAAATAGTATTTTTAACTGACAGAGCTAATGGACAATGAGGGCTTATTACATTTTGCTTTTAAATAGCGTGCGGAGTAATGCAATTCAATCTTCATTTTCTCCAGGAACAGCTTCCAGCCCCCCCAACCCCAAAGCTGTCAGGAAGCTCCACAAGCATTTTTTAAAAAATAAAACCATCTCAGATCTGCTCAATTCATCTTCTTGCACAAACATAAAAGTTACAAGCTATATTAGCTTAGAATTGATTTTGACAATCTGATACTTGAACTATTCAGGTGACTGAAGAAAGAATGACTTTGTTTGTTGTGTTGTATTGGAGGAGGATGTTTAAAAATAAAAGGGGGAAAATTATACTGGTGATTCTGAAAGCATGAAGATTAAATGGTCACAAAGGCATACACAGAACTAAATAAAGCAAAATAAAAATAAACACATTTATCAAATCTGCAGGCATACCTGGCATCACAGAGCCAGAGTATAGCATTAGTTTCAGCTGCGTAATGAAGTGATTTCTCTCTTGTTGGTTTCTGGAGTGCAGACACAGAAGTGCTGTGATAACACACGTAACTCCAGAAAACAGAGCGGAAAACAACCATTTCATTTTGATTCATGAGCTACGATGTTTTTCCTCTTTTTTTTTTTTTTCCCTAACTGCTGCTAACCGTATTTCTGGTCTTCTGTTCAAGAGAACTCCAAGCTACTGGGGGATTTCCCAAGTGGGATTACCCGTGTTTCTTCAGTTCCTACTAGCCGCTTACAGTTGCACCTCTGACAATTTAGCTGAGCTGGCTGTCAACGACCAGCAACCAAATGGGAGGAAACAGCAGACAGATTTAAGCTGTCTCAAAAGACAAAATGTAACTTTGGGGTGGGGTTTCTTCTCCTGTCTGAAATTCATAAGAACTTCTAATTCCTAGGAAAAAAAGAACAGAAAATATAAGCTATCCTAAAATCTTCTGCCTTTTTTTTGAAAGAGTCTTGCTCTTCCGCTCAGCTTTTGCCGAGGTACAGTCACAGTGCATAGTATAATTAACTCCCGAGTAAGGAAATAGTGCTAAAACGTCTCCCCTTCTATTCTTAGGAAAAACATTTTGGGGATAAGGGGTTGGGAAGTCAAAACAGGAGAGCACCACAGCTTAAAGTATAGAGAAGCATTATTAAGCTTTCACACAACATCTGTATGACATTTGCACATGCACTCACTTCCAGTGAAGAGACAGAATTCAGAACTTATGGAGAGCATCCCAAGTCTCCAAATGCAGGAAGAATCCTGTAGCCTTCCCAGCTGTGTTTTCAGGACTGTGAAACGGGAGGCTGGCAAAGCAACCTGTTTTCTATGAAATTGCTCTCACTGCTATTTTTGGCCAGGTGGTATTACAAAGTTCTTAAACAGATCTGTCACACTGCTGCATGTACTAAGAGAGACTCGTGTACATAGAGAGTACTGTAAAACAATAGCTACAGAACAAGCCTCGTCATCTTCTGCTTGTTGTACACGGTAATTGGTTCTAGGGTCAATGCTGTGATGTTGCAACAAAGGATGATAGCTTAAGGGTAAAGAATGAACAGCAGCAGTTGTTAATGGAAGTTCTGTTGCTATATAAATGTCCCAGGAATGAATGAAATAAAATATTCTGTATTAGCAAAACTGATTATGAACACGGTGTTCAAATTTAGCTCTCCACAAACTGTCAATTTCACTGAGGAAGCGTAGCAAATACTTTCAAATATCTGAAACAAGAAAATAACACTGATGATGCATTATGATTTTGAAGCAGATTTGACAAACACAGCACTTGCCATCAGTGCTAAATTACTCGTGTTAAGATATAAGGAAAAAAAGATACCTGGATTATTTATTATTTATGTATTATTTGTAAAATACCCATTACTAAGGGTAAGGCAATTTTGTTCAAAGCCCCATGTGGGATTGCTCGACTGAATCTAAACATCTGGGGCAAATTATGTATCTGGCTTCCATGCCTTTGGAATGACATGCTACATTTAACCCAAGAGGTTCAGACACACCACTTTTAACAGCCATGTTTCAAAAGTCCGTGACTTTATCATTTTGAATTTTCCCATTCAATGACACTCTCAACTAAAAAAGTTTATTCTCCTTTCCTGCTCTCCAAGAAAAAACAGGCATAGACATTGCAGATGCCATCTTCCAAAGTGTTTTCCCAAATCCAGAGATTACCACACGACACTGAAGTACTCCGACGGAAAGGTACAAAGGAAGAGTCACCCTGATGATACAGTGTAAAACACTAAGATACAGAGCATATCAAAATGTACTCCCTCATTTACACACTTCTCCTTTCAGTTTCCCTCAGGATCTCAGAAAGACTTCTATTTGTTTTTCTTTCACCTGTTCTGCCTCCTTAGGCTGTCCTGAGCTCCAGGATTGTTCCCGCAGGGCTGTGGCAGCTGCTCTGCTAAATCTCCTGTGCTGACAAACCCCCACCCTGTGCAGACAGGATTACGCTCAGCTACGGCCTCTCCTTCCCCAGTACTCCACTTTCTCTGTGTACGCTCTACACTCATTTCCTTTCTTCAAACAACACATGTTTTTTCCCTGCCAACTGTGTCTTCACAGCCTAATTCCTCACAGCATGCCAGCCTTCCCAGCACGTGCTGGCCCAGGGCTGGGCTGTCCTCGTGGCTCTTCTATCAGCAAGCTAATGCCGTGACACCACTTACGCAAACATAAAACGCTTACCTCCAGCTTACTTCCTTACGCCATTAATTCACCCGTTTTTCAAGGCTCTATTTAAGGCTCACATTCACTACAATTCCTACACAAACCACCTATGGTTAGCAGCTGACAAGAGTAGCTGAAATGGTTAACGTGGGATTTTTGGAAGTTAATGCTCAGCTGTGTCCTCAACCATTCCTGCAGGCTCAGCCAGGTGCTTCCCTCAAGGTTTCCCGCATTCCTCAGCTATACTGTCCAGCCTAAACCCCAAATGAGCTCTGAGACTTCTCCTGCTTATTTTGAGAAACCCCAAAGCACCTTTACTTCTTTACGGTGAGGGTGACAAAGCACTGGAACAGGTTGCCCAGAGAGGTTGTGGAGTGTCCTTCTACGGAGATAATCGAGACCCATCTGGACGCCTACCTGTGTGACCTGTTACAGGGAATCTGCTTTAGCAGGGGGGTTGGACTCGATGATCTCTTGAGGCCCCTTCCAACTCCTGTAATTCTGTGATTTCTTGTATGATCATCACAGCAGGCTGGATTGAGCCGTGGCCTCTGTATAAAGGAAAATGCCCCCAGCCAGGTCCCACCTCCCCTGCTGCAACACGAGCAGCACTCTGGCCCTAAAGCTGCGTCCTAGAGTCAACGTGCACAGGCAGCGCTGCAGAGGTAAGGAGGGAAATTGCACTTCTGTCTTACTCATGCTTCAAACTGCCAACAAAAGAAATGCAGATTGGCTATCTTACCATGTGTATGTTGTGTGGTACTTCTGCTACCGTGTATCAGACCAAAAATATTCATGTTAGAAAGCAAATTCTTCAATAGGGCCATTATTGCAGAAGGCTGCATTTTGGCTTGTGCTTCCGTATGCCCTCTGTTACCTGCCACCATCCATATCCCTGGAGGACTGTCAGCACAAGAGGTCTGTTTGGAAGTATTAATGAGCTTCCAGAATAAGTTATTTATACTGTTTGGATGCATCCCTAATAGCAACACATCAGTCCTTTCCCATTTATATATATTATTTTATAGATGTGATACACAAATTTTGCCTAGCTTTTCTTAGAGCTTTTTCAGCCTGATGGAGTTTTTACTCACATTACGTTCTGGAGCCATTGCAGACTTCAATTCCCATCTCTTTTTTCTTTTGGCTTCTTCAGGTCTCAAAAGAAAGCTGCAAAACTGGCCTTTGAGCAAATATGCTATGAGGAGTACTTTCCACAATGGTTGAGTAAAATATCTAAACTTACTGTATCCTAAGAGATTTTAATTCTTGCTCTATTATAACTGACCAGGAAAGGTCAGTCTAGCAGAAAATTTTACTACCACATAAAACTTTCATTATGCATTAATAACATCTCATTTCCGACTGTTAATATTAGGGACTTGCATGCTGACAACACCAGAGATTTAAAAAAAAAAAAAGAACACCACAAACCTAACAGCTCTATTTGCAAAATAAAGTGATTGTGTTTGAATTGTAATTTATACGTCACGCCTGTGTGTATAAAATAATGAAAACCAAAATCAACACTGCACACTTCCCACACAAATAACAGCGCTGAGGCATCCCTGTCAAACATATTTAGCACTACAGTAGCAAATAAGTGATTCTCATGTGCACCAATTTGTTGCTCCCAGAGCAATCCATGTGAAAAATAACTTTTTCCTGTTACAATTTTATTCACTGTTCTGCATTTGGCAATTTTTCCTAAGGCTTCTCTAGGCTTCAGAAGTACTTAAGGTTAAGGCGTTTGTGAGAGATTGGTATGCGTGTGGATATAGCAAGTGTAAGGACAAGAAACTTCTGCAAAGTATTAGAAGAGGTTTAGGATTAATGTGTTCCATGTGCAGTGTAAGCTGTACTTCCTGAATGCTCTTTTAAGGAAAGAGAAAGGCCTCTTTACTTCATTACCTAGTAAAAAAAAGTTTCACTGCCTACTGAATAAATGCTTAATCACAGAAAACTGAGCACTCCTGTGGGTTCACTGATGCTCCATACTACCAGAACACACAAAGGGCAAAGTCCAAATGCAGCATCTGCTCCACTACCCTGGGATACAGCAGGGATAGGAAGAGATGAAGCCTTTGCATCCCTCTATGACCCTGATTCTTACAACACATTGCACTCAGTCTTTCACTATCGCGACACTTGCTCACAATCACTATTATTAAAACATGCCGAAAATGTTTCGTGGAGGGCAAAAGCTCTGTTTAGACCTGAGGTTCGTGTTTCTGAAAGAATCCATCTATTTCCCTTGTGGCTGTGTTTTTTCCCCCCAAAATTTATTTATTTATTTTTCTGCTGACAGCAGCTTGCCTCAAATGCTATTTAAGCAGTAAGACATCACAAGACATATGCTATTCTGAGATAACACACACCTCTGAAGTACCGTTAGGTGTAGCCGATGCCTTCAACTGCCTGATGAATTTGTTATCTCAAAGAAACACAAGGTTTGGGAGGGTCTCGTATTACAGACTAAATCCAAATTTAGTCTCAAAATTTGAAAAAAAGAAAAAGAAAAAAAAAAGTGTTTTTCTATCTCTTTAGAAGAAAAGAGATCTCACTTAGAGTAGCTACCCCTAACTTACGGCTGCCAAAACAAAACCAAAATTACAGCTGTGATATGACAACAAAATCATTTTAACGGCTGTTTATTCTTCTATTACTTGAAGCAACAGAGAAAATGAAGTTATAGTTGAAGTTTGAGATGGCCAATCTGGAAAACAAAGTTCTAAAAGAACATAAGAATGTGTCTAAAAACACACCCTGTAAAGAATACCTACCCTGACAAAGAGGAGTATCTTCATCTGTGATAAGTAAACACCCATACTCAAGTTACAGTAACCATTTATTGAGAAAGTACTTCTCCTTCTCATATTAACACTTCCTTGGTAGAGAATCTGCACTTTAATTGAATGAAGTGTTGGATTTTTGTTATTAGCATCACTAAAACCTTAACTGAACCTATTAACAGAATATCCACAAAAGACAATTTCGAGACTTGCTCCACACAGTGTCTCATCTCCTAGGACTAAAGTCTGAATGCTCCACTAGATCCCAGGATATGTAATTTACACTGGTATTGATTACTGAAAAGAAACATTTCTCTGTTTTTCCTTTAGCCCCAAGCCAATAGGTGCCAAGTGGTTCAACAAAGCCATTAACCATGACTCCAACCTGACTGCTCAGAAGCTGAAAACCAAGCCAGCAGTTACCACTTCTGCTGGATCAGCACCGAAGTATTCAGCAATTCGCCAGTTCAAACTCTTGCTATCTATAAACTAGAAAAAGCTGTGGAGGGACTTTTAATAAGGGCAGGTAGTGACAGGATGAGGGGAGATGGCTTCACACTGGAATAGGGTAGATTTAGAGTAAATATTAGGAAGAAATTCTTTACTGCGAGGGTGGTGAGACCCTGGAACAGGTTGCCCAGCGAGGCTGTGAATGCCCCCAACCTGGAAGCATTCAAGGCCAGGCTGGATGGGGCTGTGAGCAAATTGGTCTAGAGGGAGGTGTCCTTGCCTAAAGCAGGGGAGTTGGAACTACATGATCTTAAAAGGTCCGTTCCAATCCAAACCATTCTATGATTCAATGAAAAACAAATTCTCAATGAAAATAAGTTCATTACAATTTCACAATTCCATTCCAATAATGCCTAGATATCAGTCACAAAACGTGGAACAGTAATAGTCACAGACCAAGCACAAGAAGAATCTGAAAGTCTCAAAGACTAGTTCTGGGACACTGAAAATAATCATATAATGAAAAATAGAAAGTTTTCCTCCACTTTCCATAAAATCTACTGTACGTTTTTAGTGAAAAATCCATGTTTACAGACGATAAATCTTGTAAGCGATCAAGAGCAAACCGAAAACAATGAAAAAAAAAAGGTTATTGATGCTCTCTCTGTAAAGGGTTCCCTTGACTGCAGCTAAGTTGCTCTTGACTTTTAGCAGTTTGACTGATGCCACAGCCAGACCCACTCAAGCTAAAGCAATCCAGTGACCGAATGATACTACTGGTGTAGGAAACATGTAAATAAATACAAGAAGAAAATGAAGTCAAGTGACCTAGTAAAACCTGTATTTGCAAAATGCAATTGCAGGAAACAAGTTAGCTACCCATATACAAAGCCAAACTGTGTTACTTTTATACCCTGTGAAGCTCTGGATCCCACTAGGTTTCACCTGAGGCAGAACTCAGCCCATCCCATCCACAGAGGCACACTGAGAGCATCCACTGCCAAACCTAGCTCATAACAAAGAAACTCTGACTCTCAGTTTAAGACAGATCAAACTGTGAACTGTTAAGGGCAGCAAAAAGATCAAATATCAAAGACACCCGCACTATCCCCTGTTAGCAGCCATTTACAGATCAGCAGAATCCCCACTCAACACAGCCACAGTGCTGCAGAAATATTTGGAAATCAGATTAAAGCCACTAGCATTGCAATTTGCATTGCTCCAATCTTGTTTTACTAGTTGGGGGGAGGGGATCCTTGCTCACTAATCAGAAACTGCTAGAAAATAAAAGCATTACACAATGTGATTTTATGCCTATAAATATCACAAAGTGATATTTCACGTGCTATATATTAATGTAACAGAAAACATCAGTAAATTGCTACAGTGGCTTTCAAATAGGCAGCAAGGTTAAGGTAGGCATAAAGACGTGATGTTTTTGAAGAAGCTGATAAAGTTACTGAAAGCTGAATTCAAAAGTAAGTGTCTTACATGCAGATGTTTAAAAAACTTGCTCAAAAAGAGCTAAAAGCCTACTGCAAAAACTGGACCCACTGTGCAAATATGTTAAACATAAGGGGAGGTATTTTTTTTTTTTCAACACACAAACTAAATCCGGCATTACTAATAGTTTTCCACATCCCTGAAAAAAATCTACATACATTTTTTACATGCTTGTTGCATTGGTAAACATGAAATGGATACTGGCATTTCAGAAAGGATTAAACAGACACAAACAGTCCTTAAAGAACCCGGTGTAAGAACAATTTCAAAAGCTACTGAAGAAGTATGAAGACTTAATCTTGCTTTGGGCATCTTACACAAGCTTCAGGGCAAAGTTTATCTTGCTATCATGTCCCTTTAAGAAACCACACTCACCTCCTTGCTTCCTGACAGATAAAACAAAGGCTGAGGAAACCTATCTCTCTCTCAGTATCTCGGTATGAGTTTTCTCCCCAGCTGAGCCATGTCTCTGTTGCTCATATCACATACCTACAGCTACAATAAACTGTCTAAACAATACACTGGTCTAATTGTGTCACTTGTTATTGTGTATGCCAACCCACACAGAAGAAAGTAACAGTTAAAACTAAATACAGTGGAAGTATGTTTGACGTACAAAATTCTGCAGTCCTTACACAATGGGACCCCCACTGAACCGTTCGCACAGAACAAAAAGAGTGCAACAGTTGCATTAGTAACTTCAAAATGTTATGGAAGAAGTACGCTCTCCAGCAATAACAAGGACCGTATCTGGCAGAAGTCGTGCATTTACTGAGGTATTTCCATCTCAGCCAGCATTTGCTGCCTTAGTTCTGACTTGAGCTGACTGTGCGTTATCTGCTCCCCATCACCCTGCCCCTCTGCAAGAGCAGCTGGAGCTCCTGTTCAGCTCTTGTGCTGGCCACCCACACTACATCAGACTGAGTAAGCCAGGACCTAGTAACAAGGAGCTTGGTAATCAGGAACACAGTGGAAATTACCCAAGATGCCTACAGGGCAATCATTAAATGTTCCTTAGTTAGTATGATGTCAGGGTAATATATAGCATTAAAGGGTACAGACTGCATTATCCCACAGCATTGCTGCCCTGTTCCAATCAATCATTTTTGTAAGAGCTTCTCAGAGCACAGCCTCCAGGAGCCTAAAATAAAGGGCTAAACAACTTCCCGTTTATGAGGTACATGTGCCAAAGCAGGTTTTTAACCACACGTCTGGATGTCCTGTGTCTCTTTTCTCCTTTTCCTTGATACACACTTCAGTGATTCTAGCTGCCTGCAATCTTCTTGTCATTTATTTCCTTGAGATGATCAGCATAATTTCTATTTCATTCTGTTCCCTCAGTTGTTCTTCCCATTCATATTGTCCCATCATTTAAGAAGATAAACAAAAACAAAAAGCTACTGCGGATGACAGCACCACAGGAAGATACTCACACCGGAGCTTTTCACTGCAGTCCAGAAGACTGTACTAGAGACCCAAGGGGAGGGGAGAGGCAATGGAGTGCTGCAGGGGAGATACACACAGGCCTGTACTGATCAAAAATGCTTGAACCTGCAGTGCTTTGCCAAGAAATTTCAGCTCATATGACAATACCACACCCCATGCAGCTTTCCCACACACATCAGAATGGGACTATGTAAATTACTGCAAGGTAGAAAAGTTTCTGAATGCTATTATTAGACACGGCACAACTATGTAGCTGATCTAGTCCTGATCCACTCAATTTGTTTCAAGGAACAATTTGAACTTTGCAAAGTCCAAATGATGCCTAGCGAATCTCACTTCTGCAAGCGCAGGGTCCTTGTCTCTCCCAGTTTCCCCTGATGAATCATCACTCTGCTGTATTTCAAACTCTCAGCATTAACAGTAAAAACAATCTGAGTTGTAAAGTTGAGGAGGTTTTGTATTCAACAAACCACTCCTGGGCAATACCAAAATTAACCACTGGGTGAAATGCATTATCCCAGTGAAATGTTTTTATTTTCATTGTAGGGTTCTAACAGAAGTCACTGACACTGTTCTGCCTTGAAATTACTCCATTTCAAGGAAATCTGGGGCAGTAGTTACCAGCTGTCCAGCATAGAGACATTCCCCAATTTATTGTACACTTAATCTGCAAAATAAACATGCTCAATAACTTCAGCACACTTAGGAGTGCACACATAGAACAAGATCTTCATTTGGTGTAAAATGTCATAATAGCATTGCCTTCAGTAGCAATTAAAGAATCACTGAAGTGGGAAAACACCTCTAAGACCATGAAGTCCAACCATCAGCCCACTCCCACCATGCCCACTGACCATGTCCCTCAGTGCCACATCCACATGGTTCCTGAACACCTCCAGGGACGGTGACTCCACCCTCTCCCTGGGCAGCCTGTGCCACTGCAGCACCGCTCTTTCTGAGAAGAAAATTTTCCTAATATCCAACCTGAACCTGATACAACTTAAAGCCATTACCTCTCGTCCTACCACTAGTTACCTGGGAATAGAGACCAACTACCAAAAGTGATTTGCACTAAATGGGAGTCTGGCATGAGAAATTCCTAAAGTACAGTTATTTGATTAAGCTATATAACAAGATGTATAAACAGTGGAGAGGATTTCCCTTGTATACCAAGAAACATATTTTCATATAAGCAAAACAAGGAAGTTCTGGCATTTGATCCTGGCAGCTACACTGCATACAGAATATACATTCCAACAAAATATATTCACTAGAGCTATCTTTCTTTATTCTTTGGTCTCACTGTGGAGTTACTACATATTTTTATTTTTCTGTTTTCACTTGCTTTATTTATTCATACTGTTCTCCTTCCCCAAATCACAGTCCCATCATTCTACTGGAAAATGAAAGCAACTCTGGATGATGATTACCTTTTATTTATTTATTTTAAATCAAAACCCCAGTGAGATTAGGCACTTTTTGTTATGGTACCAGCTCTCGGATTTGTAAGAATTTACATTTGAACAAAACAAAATCTAAATCTATGCTTCATAAAACTCTCCCAGTCTTACAAATGTCATTATGTTTGTTCTATTCTAGCATTGCAATTTACATACAGGATTTTCTTACGATGTGTCTGGGATAAATGCTATCTGTTACATCTCCCCATTTGTATAGCCCGTAATAATTCATAGGTAGCTCTCTTCCCTTTCAGTTCACCAATAAAGACACTAAGACACCAAATCCATTGGATTTCTAAGAGTTTTTAAACAAATGCAAACAAACCCAAGCACTTTTTTTTTTTTTAATTAAATCCAAGGAAGGAGGTGCGAATTCTGACGACTTAGTGGGTCCATAACATCAAGCCAGTGGGTGCTCTGGGAGGTGCAAACACAGGGAGCTCCTGCAGCTCTGCCTCCTGTTTCTGTGACTGTTCCTGACCTCTTGCTTGTTAACACGGAAAACCTCCTGGTGTCACCAACCTCAGGCCAGGATGCTGTAAGCCCTTTGGCTTCTTTGTAAGATGCCCAAAACCTTAGCTCTGCCTTGGAGGGTTCAAACCCCACTACTGTCCTACATTTCCTTCCATTCTTCCTTACTGCCATCTTTCCTCTTGCTCTTCCATTGAGCTCATCTTCTCCAAGGCAAGTCCCACCAAACTGCTGGTACTTCCCAATGCAAGAAAAATGCAGCCACACACAGCTGTTTTGTTTTCACTGTCTTTTGTATTCTGTGCTTTCCAGCCACTTGTGTCCATCTTATCTTTTGAGACTAGGAGCTCCTTGAGCCTCGCGCTGTATTTGTACAGGGCCTCACACAATAGTTTTCCTTTGCAATCAGTCTCTTCCTGCGTTAGCCAGTGTAATAAAACCAGCATGTATTGAGCAAGAATGAATCAGTTTCTCCTTAAAGCATTTTGAAAATCTGGAGGAGTCTGACATAGGAAAAAAAAAGGAGAAGAAAACAGATGGAAGAGGCAGAAAAGAAACAAAACAAAATGGAGATTATTCCCACTGAAAGCAGCATCCCCTCTAAGATGCAACACATTCTCTCCTTTCACTTGCTTCCCTCCTTGATAATGTCAGGCTAGAACAAGAAGCATCCTCTCCTTTATTCCTGCACAGCAATCCTGGGCTTGGTGTCTGACTGTTTCTTCCCCCTTCTAGATTTATTTTAGCATTTTGCATTCAAACACCACATTTGGCAGAAAGAAAAAGAAGCAACTTTACGACATTCTCCCTTTCCCAAAATCTAGACTTGGGTATCAAAGACCTGCTCTTTTAGTACATATTTGCTGAGCACCAAGCAGTATGTAAATTGTTTTCACTTCTTTTCTTCATCTTTCCACCTGTCAGAAGCAGTTGTATCTTTAAAATTGTACTTCCTTCTTCATTTCAGGACTGAAATAGTCCATAGAGCCTAGTATAACAAAATGCAACACCCCAATTACTAAATACACCATGACAACATGAGTGCCTGTGTTAAGCCTTAAAAATACTAACCACACATATGCACACATTTGTACATGCATACAGATTGAACTATTTATTTTGTACACTAAATACTACATTTCAGGAGATAAGCTGTTAGACTGAAGGAAAAAAAAAAGTATTTTTCCTTCCACTTTTATCACTGTACAACTTCCCTCTACTCACTTAGTCATAACACTGCAGTTCTTTTAATTAAAAAGTTAGAATCATAGAATCTGTCTTTAAATTGGTTAAGTGCTAAGCAACAACTTGCCAGTGGCTCAAACAACATCAAACTCAACCGAGTGGAAATTCAGGTAGAGTTTGCTAGTGACCTGAATGCCAAATAAAAACAAAGACTCATCTGGAGCAGGGAGAGCTCAAAAATATTTTAAGTCTGCGCTTAACAGACAGACCGTGCTCTGGGGCACCTTTTCCCAGGTGGCTGTCATACAAAGCACACGTACATCATGCATATGACACCTCAGTATGACGGGTATCACATGGTACTCTGTCCGTGTAACATAAGAGAATTGTTTCATTTTTGCCCTCTTTCTAATAAGATGGAAAGCAGTTTGTAACCTGCCAGCTTCCCCCTGGCAGCTGATAAGCAGGGTCTGCACACATCACTCTCATGCCTGAGAAATCATTATGTTACCCTACGTACACAGCAGAGACAAATTACTGATGTGTTAAGAGCAAAGAAGTGGCTACCCTGGAGGCTCTCAACCCCATTTCACATGCAAAGTGCATTTCTTGCTTTCCTCCCAATAAGCTCTATCACTTTTCCCCAACTCCAGTCACCCTCAGCCCTAGCATGTGCTGGCCCTAAGTGAGTATGGAGGTACATACCTAGCTCCCCTGCTGCAAGATACTGAGCAAGCCACTTACTGCCTACCCTGTGTGCTAGCAGGACCACTCAGATTAATAAGAGTTAAATGCACAGAGGTACCTTCAGCTGAATCAAGACTAGAACATTCAAGAACTGGTAGTACCAAGACCCTCTTCTGACCCTACGTAACAGGGTAACATGTCAAACGAGGAAAAAATAGATATGAAAGTAAACATATATTATTTAAAATAACCCTGTTATTAACGCAAGATTTTCCTGACCACAACCTGAGTAAAAATACTACCGCAGCAGGCACGTCAGGAAGAGGAACCGAGAGCACAGAGCACGGTTTGCCTGCCTCTACTGGGGGCGGCTGCTGTCTAGAGCACTGGAGCTCTGCTCTCAACAGAAAAGGTTCACCAGCAAGAATAGCTACAACAAGCCGCAGCACAGGACAGCAAACCACAGCACTTCTAGGACAAAACCCATCTGAAGGCTACATCAGACCATCTGATTTTAACAGGATGTACACGAGCGTGGAATTTGGCCTACATTCTGTAGACTCTATGTCTCTGTTGGTAGAGGAGGAAAAGAAAGCCCCTCCAGTTAAAACTGTAGTTTGCAGAAGAGTAAAACCAATCCTACAGCTTCCTGGACACAAGGACCACAGTCTCCTAGCAAACAATATAAGTGGAGTCTCAGCAAACCTGATACCAGAAAGAGAAAACTGAGAAACTTCAGTCCTGAAATTTGAGCTACTATGGGAAAAAGAAATCCTTCCTTTTTTAATTAAAAGTCTTTGTCACTTGTAAACTTGTAAAATAAAAAACGCAGCAGCCACCCTCACATCTTAGAAAAGGGATGCATTTGCATTGATTGTCTATCTTTACTTTGGCCTATCAGTTTTCTTCTTCTTTAGTATTCAGCAAAATAGATAAGAACGAATTTGGCACCCAAAGGAATGAGTTTCCTGGTGCTGGTTAGAGACAGTGGTTAATCCAGTCACCTTAATTCCTGTGAGAGAAACTGCTGTGCAACTCAAGCTCTCGCCTTTCACTCATGAGACAAGGGCTGAGCTTGAACTGTGGTAAGAACTGGGACAGGGAAAGAGATGAGACAGCTCCTCTTGTTAAAAATAAAGTGCTGAATAGGGAGAGCACAGAAGAACAGCCTTACTGTTTGAACATCATGTGAAAAGTGTTCCAGTGTTTTCAGTCTGTCTCCAGAGAGATGGTTTTCCATCACAGCGGTTTCCATAAGGGCACTGTACATTACACCGGTAAAACATGGCAGCCCCATTTAACTCCAGACAAAGCTGCAGCTTTAGAACTACATTTTGTGTCAATTGTACAGAGGTGTTTCAGGCAGCAGCTGATGGGTTTTCACACAAAACAAGTACAGTCCCATAAACAACTTTTTTTAAAAGGATCCACATCCAAGAAACACTAGATGGGAAAATCAAATGTTGAGTTTTTTAAATGTGCAAGTAACAATATTTGAGCTAACTTGTCACTAGGACTTCTGGAGTTGTGAAATGGACAAGAAAGCACTAAAAAGAGTGGAGTTTCTTGGTTTAATTTAAATTTCTGTTCTCCTGTGCAGCTAACTTGTCCACGAGACTTGACCCAAGTTGTAGTTAAATCAAGATTAGGACTCTTCTTGTAATTATTAAAGACAAATGGGTGGGTTTCATCCCCTCTCCTGCCCAACAGTTATGGTCCTTTGCTTCCCTCTTCCCTCCAAACACTTTGAAAGCCATACTGCCAAGCAGTGCTGGCCCCAACTTTAGCTGTCCTAAAATCCCCCAAAATTTTATGAAAGAAGCATAATGACAAAAAACGCATCCCAGACTGCTTTACCACTTCATGAAAATCACAGTTATTAATACACAACTCTAGCAACTGCTGCTTTGGGGTCACTATGAGGTTTGTAGCCACTGGAGAAAGCACCACATTATATAAAATCCTAAAAAAAACACAGCTCATAAAATAAAATCCACCTTCTCCCACAACGGAACAGATTACTTCAGAGATGGTCTTGAAAATGAGTTTAATTTACAGATAACATGGTTCCTCAGGAAAAAAAAAGTGAACAAAAAGAGAAGGAATATGTTAATGTTTGCCAAACAAAACCAACAACGAACAAAATCCCGTACAAGGCCGTTAAGGAAAGAATGGTTAATCTCACATTTCTAAGAGGGCATTCTAAAACAAATAATGGTAAATAACAAAAATCAGAAGACAAAAAAAAAACTATACAAAAGTGGTTAATAGTGTTCTTTTTAATATTTACTTCGCTGTTATTTGGAGCATAATTTGTTCCACTTAGTAGTGTTGGGCTCAAAGGACTGCTTTAACCCGGAGAGATTAATTATAGCCCTTGGAGTTATAAACACAAGTTTGAGAAGCAAAGCAGAAAGGAGAGAGGAGAAACACCTCTCATGCTGGCTATTAATGAGTTGATGAACTTAGCGGCAACAACACACAAGCTGTGTCCTTTCTGAACAAGCTTGCTGAAGGTAGGACTGGGGCTGGCTGTACATAACTTGGGGAAAAAAAGCCCCTGAGATGTCAGAGAATCATAAAGGTTGGAAAAGATCTTTAAGATACCTAGTCCAACCATCCACCTACCATCAATCCTGCCCACTAAAACATGTCCCTAGGTATCCCATCTACACATTTCTTGCGCTGGGAGGGCAGCACGACGTAACAGCAGAGGTAACTTGCTGCAGGTCATTAAGATAGTTCTCATGCATCCCCCACTGAAATACAAATTTACCCGCACCTTCTGAAGACATCCTCTGACCTCACTTCTATCACTTACAGCAGCATCAATGAAATTGCCACACTGAGACAAAGAGCAGTGGTTGCTGGGCACAGGGCTCCATCCAGCCTGCACCTCCTGCCCGCTCACTTTGCTCACCGTGTGGCCTGGCCAGCAGCCATCTTACCTAGTGAGGGTTCAGCTGCTCCCTCCTCCGAGCTCTCCTCGGCCCCCTCTTCCCCCAAGCCGGAGGTGGCCGAGTCCTCCAGAGCAGATGCGGAGTCAGGTGTGCTGGGCCCACTGACGGAACCCAAGTCCCCTTCTTCACTGCTGGAGCCATAGCGGTCGGGCTGGGTGACCGTCCCACCTTCGCGACAGCTCCTCCGCTCCTTGCGGTGCACCCGCGAGTGCAGCACCATTTGGTGGTAGGTGCGGAAGATCTTGCCACACTCAAAGCACTCGGTGGACTTGTTCTGGGCGGCCCGCCTGCCCTGCCGTGAGGAGGGACGGTAGTCCACATCGCCCTGGGCGGGCGGGCAGCTCTCCCCTGGCAGGACGCTGCTGGCCTTCTCCAGGCGCCCGCTGGGACAGCTCTTCTTCTTGGGGTTGCTGGAGGAACTGGGCGAATCCTGCTCCCGCTTACGCTTCTCCTGGTTGACGAGGATGTACTCCCTCTTATCCTTATCGTAAGTCACATCCGCGTCCGCCAGGGCCTCGTCCCACCCCAAATACTTCACATACTCGGAGGGCTCTGCTACTTTTCCTTTGGTGGCCAGCTGCCAAGCTTGGTAGCTACTGACTGGATCCAGCTCGGCTACTCTTTTTCCAGGCTGTCCTCTTGTAACTCTATCCAGCCCTACAGATGGCCTTAGACTGAGACACTGCAAGAAAAACTGCTTTGTTACCGAGGGGCTCAGGCTCCCATCGATTAAGCCCTCTGCTTTATCCCCAGTGCTGCCCCGCTGAGCCCGGTAGTGCACAGCATTATGTGCTTTCAGGCTTTCCATATTTGTAAACAGATTTCCACACTTGGTGCAGACTTCATAAAGGGACAGGCCCGTCATAATCGTCTCCTCCTGTATCACATCATTGATAGTGGCTATGAGCTCCAGCTCGTTTTTCAGTTTGTTTTTGCTCCCAGATCTCGGGCCGTGCGACTTCATGTGGTTTTTGAGAAACCAGGGCTCTTTGAATCTTCTGCCACAAATGTGGCAGCCGTGATCAAATGAGCCCCTATGCTTTTTCATGTGAGCTTTCAGGAACCAGGTCTGACTGAAGGCCTGGCCGCAGACTTCACAAGGAAACTCACCAGCACTCAGCTCGCTCTTGCAGTTCTCAGCATAGGCCTCCCCATTTGGGACCTGAGCAGTAACATGGTCCTTCTCCACGTGGCTTAACAACGACTCCTCCCTCAGGGTCATGAAGCTACACAGCCTGCACTTGAACGGTTTGTGGATCTGGTGCAGGTGCTGCTCCAGATCCTTCTTCCTTTCAAATTTGCTTTTGCAGAAGGTGCATGGGTAAGAAGACAGCTTGCCATCCTCCTCGGCAGGCGTTGCCTCTGTGACGTCCTTTTTGCTGCTTCTCAACAAGATCTTGCTGCTGTCTAACTGAGCGCTACCATTCAAGATCTTGTTGCAGGCGGACGTGCTTTTGGTGGGGCTGGTGCAGCCGCCGAGGCCCTCCGAAACTCCCATCTCGCCCAGCTGCGCCTCTCCCATCTCCACCTCGTGTCCCTGACTTAAAGTGCCTGTCCTGTGGCTACGGATGTGGATCTTCAGGTTGCCCTTTTGGGAAGCTCTGTGATCGCAGTAAGGGCATTTGTAGGGCTTCTCACCTGTGTGCTTCCTCATGTGCTGCGATAAGGAGCTCTGAAAAGGGAAACTTTTACCGCAGATGCAGCAGCTGTGGCACATGGTCTTGTCAGCATCCGTGTCATTCTTGCTCAGCTTGCCTGGGCTGGAGGATCTCCGTAACGCCATTTCTGCCTCTCTACTACGATCCATCTGTATTACTGCAACAGTGGGTGAGTGGGGCAGGAGCATTAAAGCATGTCTGGCAGCAGAGGAGGGCTGAACCGCGTTCTCAATCATACGGTTCTGCAGAGACGTTTTATTGCTTCATTCTTGGAGTAACGTTTCTCCTTGCAGCTGCTCAAAGCGCCGATTTATTTCTGCGTGTTCTGTAAGCGGATGGCATAGATCACCTGGAACAGGAAGAGAAGCACGTAAACTTACAAAAATCATGTAAGTAGATTCTTAAATCTATTTCAACCCGTTGACATTTTGACTTCAACAGTTTGTGACTCTTACGCCACACTCAAGAGTGTACTACACTACGATTTATTGCACCAAAAAGCAGCAGCCTCTCTGATATTCTGGACTTCAATGGCAAGCATTCAAAGCATCATTAATAAACAAAATCCAAAAAGAAGCAACTATGACAAAAGAATTAAATTTCCATAAACCTGCATCACGCTGTCTTAAAAAGAAATGCAAACTTGAAAAATATTTTTTGTTTTAAAACCAAGCAGAAGTGGCTAAAAATGCACCTTAAACGAGGAAAACATTTCTTGAGGGGGTTATTACACTTTAAATCTGTGGCTTTACCATCACGTGTAATTTCATGTAAAATACTTACTTGCCAAAGATAAAAGGCTTTCCTAGAGACTTTAGCAAATATCATATTCCTGCTGGCAACTGCATTACTTTGCATCTCAGTCAGTTCTGCTGTGCTTGATGTGGCATGCACAGAGCAGGCGCAGAAACTGAGCACGTTCGGTACTTTGATTAAAGAGAAAACAAGAAGGCAGAGTCTGACAAAGCATTCCAGATAACTAATAGTTATTTCCTGATGAGCAATAAGGAAGAAGACTCCAAACGTAGTATTTAGTCTCAATCTGACAAAGTGAACTGATAACGTGCTTAGGTATCAACTCGTCTTAAAAGTGGGTGATTTATGTCAGCAAGACACACGGGAAACCACAAGAGCAACCATCTCAATGACGAAGAGCCTGAACCATAAACAAACAAACAAAGGAAGAAGCAACTTTGATTAACAAAACAGATTAATAAAAGTCAAAAAGCTTTTGTGTTCTGCCACAATTAAATACGATGGTCATTATCTGCCTCAGCAACGCAATATGCAATGCACCAGCATCCCTCCCTCTTTCATATAGCAAAAAAATCAATGGTTAGATTTTAATAGATCGCTTCTTTTTCACTTCAACTGTAAAACAAAAATCTTCTCCCTTTCCTATCCTCACTAATACTACAGACACCACACAACTAGATCAAAGGATACGACGTTCTGTAATGAACAGCACCAAACTATTATTAAGTTAAGAAAACATCAGCATCTTAAAATGTAACTAACAAAAACAAGACTACGTACTCGCGCATCCATCATTTGAGATCTATGACTCAAAAAATAAAGAGCTACAGATGTAAAGTCGCAAAGGTTCCTCATTGTATTCACCTTTGAACCTCTTCAGTACATAAATGAGTAAATACAGTCGAATCGCATCACCAGCACAAGCCTAACAAAAAGAAAGGTAAAGCTGATGCAATGCTCATCTCAGTTACATGGTATAGAATAACTTCATTATGTTGAAGTTAATTTAGCCCTCTTATTTGCTACAAAACCATTCATTTCTGGGTTTCATTTTCTACATCTCATATCTGTACAGCACGTTACGAGCTATCAACAGCATCTATTCAAACCACTTTTTTCATAGAGAGCCGATAATAATATCTAAAACAGATGTACCACAAATGCAATTTCATTTCTTGAACAAAGCATTTTTATATTACAACTAGTTTGGAAGTAACATATTAGCCTGGGGGTGGGGGGTGGAAATCGTATCAGATCACAAATTCAGAAGTTCATATAAGCAGGAAGTGTACAAACAAGAGTATCTGAATTAATCTCTGAAATCCGTCATTTAAGACCAAGTCAAGGGGCAGCCTGACAGCAAACTCTTGAGTATATAGAGGATGGCAGCCACTGGAAGTTTCTGCTGTATCAGATGGTACAAACATGCAAAATTGCAAATAAAAACATGGTTTCCACTGCATACAGAGGGATGAAACAATTCAGAGTAACTTTTCATTTATTTGACCCATAACACAAGACTGCCAAGTAGCAACCCATACTGTCTCGTAACTGAAGACTTGACCTAAAACTCATGAAATGGTAAGAAGAAACAGCAAGGTAATACTTTTTGCCTTTCATACTACAGAATACTTGAATAAGCTGCAGCTGTTTCTGAAATGTTCTGTGGAGAGTGGGGGAAAAAAAAAAAAGCAGCTAGTAAGCCTTGGGGACAGACTGTCCTGGGTATTTTAGATGCCTTCTACATTCCACGTTTTCTGCACTTTACACCTACAAGAACACTGCTTAATAGTAAGCTTTTAGACAAGCAACCTTTTCGTTCTTTTTTTTTTTTTTTTAATGCAGGTCTCATTTTAATTCAACTTTCTATAGTGTTTCTTGTCTGAAAGTTCAAGAGTTTTAAGAGTCAAACTTAGTCAGACAAGAATGCTGCAAGCAGCAGTTAAAGCACATATAAATCCAAAGCTTCAGAGTCCCTTTGTTTATTCGGCCACAGCTTTCCTATGCTTAGCTCTGACATATTTCATTTTAATTATTCATAGCATTTTCATTAATGAAGCTTAGTTACGAAAATGAGGATATGAAGAAAGCATTACTTACAAGAGAGATACAGTCACTCAGAGGAGATGCCCCAAGCCCTACTTTCAATTAGGCCTGAGGGGGAAAAATAAGCTAGAGTTTAAAGATTGCCAAATGATTTTGTTAATCTAAAATAATTAATGGAAGTATATATCATCTTCATCAAAATATTGCGAGACAATTCGTTCTGCTTTATTACTTTATCTTGGCCTGTGCATTGCAATTTATAGCGTAAGTTGAAATAAGTGTTCTTGGTTCTGCATTGTTTGAATTAGTACACATTTAAAACTTGCAGAACTTCAGGTCTGATCTCCCACTGACAGAAATTCCAAGGGGAGGACGGGTGTTCACCAAATCTAAGTTTTCTTTACACAGTACATGGAGCTTTAGGCTGTAGTAAACAGACTGGCAAAGACGTATAGAAGCAGCTTTCAACTCCCTCTTCCCATCCTCCAAGTGCCACTTATATGTAATTCTCTTCGAGGGGCTCTTGCAGAACAACAAAGCTAGTGTTCATTAGAAAGGAAAGAAGCAGCAAATACAAAATAAAAACGACAACTTTGAAAAATGCTTCCATTCACACGACCAAACATACAAAACAAGGAAAGTAACACCAAGAATTCTACCAATTCTAGCTTAGTAACTTCCACATTAGTTATCAGACATAGATATCAGATGGAAAATGTTGAGTAGAAAACCAAATCACACTGTTTATCCCTTTGCAGCAAGTAAAATTTTGCCACAGTGTTTTTTTTTTTTTTTTTTTGCTGGCTGACTGAAACAATAAAAATATTTGGATCTAATAATGAATTTGAAAGTATTCTGAAATAATACTCTTTAAATGCACATGGTATCTGGCCAGCTACTCTGAGGTATCAAGTCTAAGTAATTCAGGTGGTAACTAGCACCCTTTCATCTCTTTGGTCCAAGTTCAGCCTCCACAATTGTCACACACAGTTCACAGCAGAGTTCCATCCAGCCTGTAGATTCCACCCTGACTGCCAAGGCAGAAGAGTCCTACTAGCAGAGGCTGAAACTAGAATTAAAAGTGAACTGACTCTACTTCAAAGATTTAGGCACCAAAACATCTAATAGGCTCTAATATTAAAAGTAAGCTTGGAAAGATTTTTTGGCTTGAGAGAAAATGCATTTGGCCAAAGCCAATCTGCTGTCACCAGGGAGCTTGGAGCTTCGAGCTTCAGCATCACCTATAGCTTTGATAGAACAGGGGGAATGGTTTGATAGGACAAAGGGGAATAGTTTTAAACTAAAGCAAAGGAGATGTGGATTAGATGTCAGGGGAAGTTTTTCACAGAGAGAGTGGTGAGGCACTGGCACTGGCTGTCCAGAGAAGCTGTGGGTGCCCCATCCCTGGAGGCTCTCAGAGCCAGGTTGGATGGGGCCCTGCACAAGCCTCATCAAGCAGTCAGCAACCTTGCCTATGGCAGGGGGTAGGAACTAGCTGATCTTTGAGGTCCCTTCCAACCCAAGCCATTCTATGATTCTATGATTCCCCAGTAGAGCACTGGGCCCTGCCAGCACCACAGCAGATACATATGGCTCCGCTGTCCTCATGGCTTCCTTACTTGTAAAGTGAGGCTTGGGTAAAAGGGCAAGAAACAATGCTTTAAATAAAACAGGAGCACTCTGCAATACCTGATACTCTACTTTTTATGCCACCTGCATGTTCTGAAAGAATATGAGACACGCTGAGTCCCTGCAGCTGGCCACGCAGACCTCTCAAGGCCCTTTTGTGCCACTTGGAAAACATCAAAGGAAAGAAATAAATAGAAAATAAACAAGGGATTCTATGATTCTAAGGCAAGAAACTAAAAAAAAAATAGAATGCAAAGAGAAGTACCACATTGAAAATTAATTGCAAATTCATTTCTGTCACATACTTAGATACACATATCTTGAGCAGTGTAGACAGAGTAAAAAAGAAAATTATCCCTGTTCCAACATAAGGAAAACTATAAATCCTTTGTTTTCCTGCAGCGGATGAGAAGATTCTTCAACAGGTAATAAACAAGATGATACCTTTTAGGAAGCCTCCTGAATCTTTTCACAAAGCAACATGTATATTTTAAAATCAAATGCTTTCAGTTTGGTTGTCAGTATTTCAAGTCCCACCTGAGAGACAAAGACACTGCAGAAATATTGCTCTTCTCATCTCCAAGAGGTTTGAATACGCACTGCAATTGCTCCATCATGTGCCTCTGCCAAAAGCAACAGTGACTTAAAAAAATAACACTGAGGTGCAATCTCATGAAAAAAATCTCACTGAAATTCTTTTACACGATGCATTGATAGGACGCCTACAGGTTGGGTAGGACACCTATTGCATGCAAACACCTACAGGTGAATGTAAGGAAGTTGTATCCTTCAAAGAAGGGCACCCGTAGAACTGATCTCTCCAGGTTTGTGAAGGCTCAGACTGCCCCAAAGTCAGACTCTACTGCAGCGTAGAAGACCAAGTGTATCTTTAAATAGTAACGCCCACTCTTGAATTTACAGGAAATCCTCACATCCTCTGACCTAGGGACTAAACTTGCCACTAGGTACAGGCAACATAGCTCTGAATTGATTTTCTGAGAGTAATCCAAACTAATCCAGTAAAAAGCTATCAGCGAATCCAGAGCCAGTTATGGAAGAAGACTGTCTAATTTTCAAATGTATTCAATTATTACGAACGAATCTTAACAACGGACCTGTTTTAAAAGTTTGTTTAAGCCTGCCAAAATTGACACGATGACTGGAAAGGAAAAAGAAAAAGCTCCTGGAAAAACACGGCATTTCTACTAGCCCAAGTTTATTTCAGCTATGTTTCAGAAAACCCAATCCTTAAGCAGCATTTTGCAATACTTGTTGTTTAATCATTTTAAAGCAGCCATCCCCTGCAGCTGAGGAAGCTGCTCCCACTTGGGAAGCTTGCCTTTCAAACACTGAAACATTATTTTGAGCTCCTCTGACTACATTGGAAGGTTTCATGTCTTCCTCCCTCCATGAGCTAATGGCATCTTGCAGCAGGCTCCAGCCCAGCAGCCAGGGCTGCAAAAGCAGAGCCAGGTCTTTCCGAAGCGACGCCGCACCCTTCGCGGGGGGAAAGAAGATGCTGGAATAAAGATAAAAATCACTACTGTTGAAAAAGCTCGAGGTAGGCATCTGCAGAGAAGTGACCTCTCTCAAAACCAAGCCAGCAGGACAATAGGGACAGCGCAACCCAGTTTTTGGTGGCTCCTAAAGAAGCGGTGCGGGAGCGCGGAGGGGGGAGTGTGCTCTGCGCTGCTCCGGGGTTTGTCGAGAAACACGGAGCTGTCACCCACTCAGTACATATTTTGTGTTTTAGTGCACTGTGCACGTTTGTCTTCTGGAGACAAAGCAGTGCGCTCTATTGGTTACACTGTAGTATTATGAGCAATGAATTAAAATATATCATTAACATCCAGGACAAGCTTTATCTTGCTAGCAAAACAAAGAGACCATTCTTTGAACAAATTGAGGGGGAAAATCCTATAATGACAATGAAGAGCTCCTCTCCCTAAAAACGGCGCTGTACAAGATTAACAATTACGGGCTTATATCCTACAGACCAGGGTTGCAAATAGCTGCATGAAGTGATGCATTCACTATTGGGAAAGTAAGTACCATTGATGACAAGGCCTTGGGGCTTCTGCTGTTCTCAGACCAATCAATAATCCATTATGAACAAACTACATTTCCACTCTAATATGAAGAAATGAATAAAAGGGAACCAGTATCACTAGTACTTTCATGGAATGAAAACAACAACGCAGAAATCACAAAATGCCACCATCACAAGACTTAATCTAGTGGTGATATGTAACACTGACACAACCACCCACAATAACCCTTTATTTTAAAGCAGTTGCAGGAGACCCCAACATTATAGTCCGAAATAAAAAGCTTATTTTAAAGGCAAGATTCTTTCAAGACTACTTATTCTGGCTGCAGGACAAACAAAAAAACAACATTAATCTCACAAGGCAAGGAGAAGAAAATGAACCAACTTCATTCAAATCCCTACCGGTTTGCTTCAAACTATTTTCTAACGCAACATAAACACGAACTTCTAATTAGAACTAACTTGTTATGCTTGACCAGCCACATTTGGACAGCCCTCATTGCACCAGCTGTGTTGCCATCCAGACGAGAAGCCCTGGAATTGTTGTTCTCCCATTGTCATGTTCACATTCAACAATACAATAAAGAGTGGATCCATTTAAATAGCAAAACCGTAGCCAACTTCAGCTTCTCCAGACAAATTCCTACTTAGATCGCTCAACACTGCGCCATAAGGTAGAAGTGAAAAGCTCTCATGAAAAATGATAAAGCATTAAAAGGAAGAAAAACAAAGAAAAACGAGTTACTCATTTCTGATGGGGTAACAGTAAATTAGATCCAAAGGAAACACTGAGACCAATATTATTAATGCATAAAGCAGTCTACGTCCTTCTTCTGAAATATAAAGACTAGTAGTTAAAGTTGACCTTGCAGGGTAGGGGGCTGGAGGGAATGAATACACAATGTGATTATTGATCAGCCCTAGAAAAGCCAAGAACTGAACTAGTGCAGATGTGATTTTTTTTTTCCTAGGGTCATTAATGATATATGTTGGGAAGTCAAAAGCTCTTACTTTGACATGCTGTACATTACTAATTCTGAATATGAGCCTCACTTTAAATTAAAAAAAGAAAAAAGAGAAAAGAAAAAAACCACAATGAACGACTCCTTTTTACTTCAATTTAACAATAACGTTCTCTTATTTGGCCACACCTACATAAGTGAGTTACATTTGTGTCTTGAAAATATTCAAGTGCTAAGAATTGAAAACTGAGGAAACATTCACAATTCTGGCCATATCACAATAAACACAAGTCACTTCCAAATAAAAGCAAAGTCACCTCAATACTGTACATTACCTCCTTATTCAAATCGATGGCATTGATGCTGCCCATTCATGCACGTCCATGGAGATGCACACATGTATGTGCAGCACAGTACTTTCCCAGCATCCAACAGGGCTTTTATATTTAATGATCTTGTTAGGGTTTCCACTGCAAACCAATTTGCAGGGAGTTACAACATGGCCATTTTAAACCTGCAGCATGGGGGCTGACTGCAAACTGTGTGGGCAGGGCATTTTCCTGCCAGTGTGCCTCACTACGTTCTGCTCAATTTTTAATCTTCAAGGGGGGGGGGGGGGGAAACTACCCGCTTTTATTTTCAGCATCATGACAAGAAAATATTTACTTTTAATGTACTTATATTTTCTGCAGAAGAATGGGAACTGGATCATCAGCTGGCATAACATGCTAGCGCATCTCCCTCTTACATCTGCCCCATCAACGCAAGCTCCATACAAACCACGTCCCCAGCTGCTGTGAGTGCACACAGTGCCATGAGATCAATTTATCTCAAAAGAGAAGCCATACCATTAGCTAAAACTGGAATGCCTTTGTGCTGCGTGCGTCAAGTCCTGAACGCAAGAAAAACATGCGTGTGATTAAAAGTAAACATTCTGAATGGTGGATTTCCTACCCCAGCAAAAGTTACACGAAGAACACTGCCTGAAGTGCCCATATTCCTCGTGTCACAACCCACAGTTACACCAGCAAGGGACCAACATCAGTACAGTACGTGCACACTGCATTGGAATGGCTTACACAGAGCAGACCCAGAGTAAATTTACTAGCTACAGCTAGGTGTTCAGCAGGTCAATGGGAGGTAACGATTATTTCTATGGTACATTGCTATGAAATAAGCTGTGTGGAGAATTAAGAAATTCAAGGTAATAAATTGTTTTTTCTTATACCTAATATATCCTGCTGCTCAAATTGCTACAGTAAAATCATTACCTTATAAATATAAGCGTTGCCAAGCGTTAACCTGTTAACAGATCCAGAATTGCAGCACTGTTGTTTGACTAACTATTAAAGCCTTAGTGTAATAAAAAAGATTTCTGAACTAACACCAGCAAGTTATTTGCTCACTTTTTCCCCCAGATTATAAAAGAATTGTAAAATGCTGGAACAAGCTTTTGGGCTGACTTCCTTATCTCCTTTCAAAGTCCCATTTTCAAGAGAGCTACAAAAATATCCAACAACAACAACACACATGCACCAAAAAAAGAGTGAAAGAGGAAGGGGGGGCAGGGGAAAGAGAGGAACTGTGCCCTGAAATACAAGGAGGGATCGTTACACACAGTAAGCCATAAAAGCATTCTGTTAAACATTACTTTCTGAGGTAGCAGGGTTTAGCACTGAAAAGAAACACCAAGCTCGTGAAACACACAACACTGAAAACTCATTCTCATTTGTTAGGTCACATTTTTTTTTTTTTTTTTTTAAATAGGTAGTATTTTCCTGTAAGCTCTTGCAAAGCACTAAACAGAATGGACTAGCTCTATTTTAGGAAGCTTTCTTAACCATTTAAGAACTTAAGCAGGTAATTAAGACATTCAATTACAGCTTTTCCATTCTCTGCAACATTTCTGAATGTCAAGCACGCACGCTATGCCCACTCCAGCTCACAGACGCTGCACATCAGAAATCCCAGATCAGTGAAGCTGAGACCCTCTACATTACTGAAACTGCAGGCAGCTTTGGGTCCGCAACACCAACCACAACACAGAACAGAACAGCACAGCAGGCAAATCTGCCAATATCCAGCACCTCAGAAATATTTTCCTTTTCACTTTCTCTTCACTAATGTCCACAGTACCCCTGAAGATCACTTAATGCACAATTTGTGATGATGAGCTTACCTTGTATTTGGTAATAAGCCAGAAGACTGCTAGTAGTTTAACGGAGGGCTCGCGAGTTTCAAAGTTCACCAGCAGTTTTAAAGACAGAAGATGTTAGATGTTGATTCACCCCCTCTATAAATTTATTTTAGAGCTTTCTGCAGCTCTTACCATTAAAAGCTACTGGCTCGTCACTGTCAGCACAGGAAACATGCATAGCTAGTGTAACAAAAGCCATGTTTCCATTAAGTATGAGTTACCCTACACTAGGATAACTGTTTTTCTCATCTTTTCACTATAATATTTCTAAAACACAAAGGGAAGAAACTTGATATACCTGTATGTCAAATGAATATAAAGCACAAGATGACTTTCTGATGCTGTTAACACTGCTCTCATTAGCACACAATGTAATGCATGCTTCAGATTTTGGCAGGTTGGGACATAGTGAATATCACAAGATAAACCCTGATAACGCTGGTCAGGGATACTCGACTTTCCTTACATAAATAGGCTTAGATGCTCCCTCCCCTTCCCATTTAATCAAATACTTTGAAATGAAAGACTTTTAACAGTAGGGCCAGCCCCTCACATACAGCATACGTGTAATTTCCCCCCAAACCCACAGACACACATCCAGGTATTGTACACAATACCACAGAATCACAGAATCATTAAGGTTGGAAAAGACCACCAAGACCATCTAGTCCAGTCACCAGCCCACCCCCACCATGCCCACTGACCACGTCCCCCAGTGCCACATCCAAATGTTCTTTGAACACCTCCAGGGATGGTGATCCCATCCCCTCCCTGGGCAGTCTGTTCCATGAAAGAGAAGGTCCCAGAGGGACAGCCACCCCCAAAACTAACCCTAAGCTCATTGCTGGCCTTCTCTGGCTAGCTTTCTCCGAAGCAATAGAAATGGGAAGGCAGAACGCTGCGATAAGATCAGAAAGAAAGAAAGGAACAAAACCCATCCTCAACTTAGGAAGTCTCATACAGCCTTGGTGCACAAATGCTGAGTAACTATTAGGGAGATGGAAATCAGATAAACCCCTGTAAGCACAAGCAAACAAGCCTGCAGGGAAGCAAGGCCTGGCTGCACAGACTGCTGGTTTGTTTATTTTTCCACACGCTACAACTTCCAAGACAGATCTATCAACGGGTGAAACAAACACGAACTGCACACACCTTGAGACACACGATGAACATAAATCTGTTTGCATCACTAGATATTAAAGAGTTAGCCGTTATCCTCTCAAAGCACCGTGGCTGTAACACAGCCCCACAGCCACCTTCCTCCCGTGCACACTCTCTGTGACAAGGAAGAAGTCAGCCCGATGTTATCGCCACACACACGCTTCACTTCAGCTTCCGTCGCAGCATATGCCCACAGCATCTCACTCGCACAACCCGTATGGCGCTGACCTCCTTCATTCCCGGCTCCACGCCGACTCCTCCCCGCCTTTGTCACCGCCATGCCTCCCAGACCCAGCTGCCCACGCAGGCCGCTGCCCGGCCCGGCTGTCACATCCCTGCTGGATCACCTGCATGCAGCTCCACGCTCCTCACCTCACCCAAGCCACCCCCATCCCGCTGACAGAGTTTAAAGGCCACTTTTCCCCACCTCTCCCTCTCTGTCAACTCACCCTTCAGCCTGATTCCTCCATTCTCAATGCTTTTGCTTCTTCCAGAAGCGCCTTATTCTCCTCCTCCTCCTTCTCTTGCAAACCTGTTGGGGCCCCTTTTGACTAATCTTTACATTTGGGCTCTCCCTTTAGCAGCTTTGGCCCTGGCTCGTTGGCTCCCCATTCACAAGGTCATCTCAGCTTAGCGGCCTCGGGGCACACAGCCTCCTTCTTTTCCCCCTTTCACAAACCCCTCCCTGTAGGTGCCGCCCCTCAGCACATGCCCCATCAACTATTTCAGACTCCACATTTAAAAACTCATTGAGCATCCCCAGTCACCTAGTTCACACCTTGCTCCCTTCTGGCCAAGTCAAGCAGCACTGCTACTAACAGCACCCTGCTCTCCCAAAAATCAAAGGATGCTAAAACCCAGGTCAAACGCCTCGTGTATTAGGTTAAACTGCCATTCTTCTCATCCAGGGACTTCCACAATCCCATCCTCTTTTCTTTTGTGTGGGCAATGATTCACGCTCCCTAATGTATCTTGTGTATCCGTTTCCCACGTATGACCTTGTATTTCAACACTGCATTTAGAACCAGTTTTTCTTTTTTGTTGTTGTTGTTATTCATCCTTAAAAAAAATCATATTTCCCATACATGCTTCAAAATTATTTTAAAAAATGAAATCCATCACTCTGTTCTTTACTCAAATGCATAATATATATAATACTTATTACATATGTTCTAAGTGGCACGTGTGTTCCTCAAGGCAGAGGCTTGAGATCTTTAATACACTTTTATACAGAGCCAAATGTTCTGACTTCAAATAATTTCTAAGAGCAAATTATCACTATAAAGTGAAGCTTCACCTTTCAAAGAGTCATAGTCCCTCTTTCATCAATAAACACAACTAAAAGAAGAAAAACAAAAAATTATTTCCCTCTGACCCCCAGAACTAAACTAATACCCTCTACTGCCTGCTTGGGCCTGCACTGACCACCAGGTAATGAAGAAACAAACAAAGCATAAATGAAGCGTCACTGAGCTCAACTCTTCTCCCTGTGCTTGCATAATCATCCTGGCCAAACTTCTCAGCTCTCCTCAGGCACCCCAGCTGATGTGTAAAAGCCAGCGTGAAACAACAAGCTCCTGAAAAACATTACTGGTCAGCTCTTCACCAGCTCAAACCTTTCACATCATTCCCTTTCGGAAACACAGGTTTCCACTCATTTACAAGGTAACAATTAGAAGCAAGAAGGACCACAGCAAATGCATTTAAAGTGCCACATACCACCAACTCAAACACTTTTCTCCACGCTTCTTCAATTCACAAGTAATTGGAAAAAAGTGGGCTCTCCAGGACACCAAATTAAGGTCTAAGGTACCTAGTGATGAGTCTCATATCAGCAAGGTATTCCTATAGCTGTTAGCCTCTTTTTTATACCTGGGACTGATCTACAAGCTTTACAAGCCAACTTTACTCCAGCAGGTACCTGCTGCTTGATATCACACATTTTACTATTCTTCAAATTCAAGTACTTCCTTGTTTCTTAGGGCAACACTTAGACAAGTAGATTTTTCACCCAAGAAGCACAATATAACTGTGACTCTTTAAGAGTAGAATTTGAGCAACACTTTTAAGTCCTTAAACCTGTTACACAACAAATAAGCATGGATTACTGCATGACTGACTAATTATGGGATGTTTGGGGATATTATTCCTAACACACAAACGTAGTTTGTCTCAGCCACATAGGTGAAGACCAGCCTCATATTTTCTGCTACATATCTTTTTATCACTTTCACTTTCCTGCACATTACCCATTTATTACTCAGCTATTCCTTCTCAATATACTCACATACCTTAGAGAGTGCTAAATAATCATTATGTAACAGCACAGGATTATATTTCCTCTGTATATAAATGACTGCTTGCACTACAGTTACTTGGCACTTCTTACAACCAGAACAAACCATTTATAACTATATAATATCTTTAGTACTCTATGGCTACATCATTTCCAGTGCTGAACACACAGCACAAAGAAAAAGGGAGCAATCTCCACTAAAATGAAGAGGGTCGTATTTCAGTAGGAATACCAAACAAAACTAATAGAAGATGCCTGACTAAAAGCACAATTTTAGGCAGGTGTAATCCAGTTTTGGCAAGTTTACAATAGTCATCTACAATGCTTGCCAATACTTCAGAGGATTTGGGATTTTAGCAGGTTTAGATAAGCACACCCATATTTACTTCCTTAGGTAATGGGTACTTTGATCAAAGTCACTGCTTTTAATCTGAAGAGAAGATTTCCTTGCAAGAAAAACTTGCTGTATAAAGAAGTCACAGTCTCACAGCTCAAGTAATGGTAAAAAACCTCACACATTTTTTATGGAAAAACATTTTTACTACTGTGTATACGGTCAGAGGTACAGTACCCTATCTAATATAAATTATTTTCTAATCATAAGAGAGCTCTTTTCATTAAAAAATATTTATCAGGCTCATAATCAAGTAGGACAATTCCTTATGACATCACAACTTTACTACTAAATGATAAACATCATTCATCATTCGATTATGCTTCTCCGCTGATAGGTTTCTGTGTATCTCCTGAACGTACCACGTGTGATTAATTCAATTAACAAATAAAGTCATGAAGGTGTTACTTGAAAACACTATCCAAAAAAAACAAGTACATTTAAAACTTGCACATAAGGCACAATAAAAATAATGATTATAGTACTGCCAACTCAAAGCACTAAATCTCATGGGTCAAGCACTCAATATCGTAAGATAGCCAAAGACTTTGGAGAGGTTTCTAAACATAACATAGCTGTGGATTCTTTTATTTGCCTTTTGAGCTTTCACAATACACTCAGTTGATTCTCAAGCTTCTTCCAACAACCATGAAGCACAGGAATTTACCTTCTGTTTTTGGATGCTTACATCCAGGCTAGGGAAAGAGAGGCTTTAGGAAAAGACGCTTATCTTCTCCACTGACAAAATCTTAAGTGGAAAGCACACAACTGAATTGAACAGATGTGGCGTCCCTTCCGCCCTCCAAACCACCCTTAAAACACTCCTCAGGAGACTATGGCAGCTTACCTATAAGCATCTAATGCTAGGTGATAGAATAATCCTTCCGCATACTCATTCAGTGGAGGTCAGATGTACAAAGCATAAGCAGACTCCACTTACTTCATGGGATTCGTGTGCCATCAAAAAAAAAAAAATGCCTAAGAAAAACTATACTTTTTTTGAGGGCAGGAGGAAAAAAATACTTAATTTAGGTATTGAGCACTTGACATTTAAGTTCATAAATATCTTTCCTCAATGCTTTTGACTAGATTTAACAAAACTAGGGATATTCAAGTACAGTGTTAAAAGCATCTTAACTTGTTAAGTATAATAACAAAAAAAGAAGGTATACAATGGCAGACACACAGCGCCATATTCTCCTTGGTGCCAGCTACTTCTCCTGCAGTACATAAGTTCTTTGACACATATGCCAGGTGCCTTGCAGTGCAGATGTGACACAAACACAGCAAAACTTTGAACGGTACTAACAATACCTCTCTCGTCTCAGAATCTGTCTCGTAAACTGCAACTCAGAATTTATGTAGAGTAGATGGTGACAGTACCATCAGAAGACAGGACTTATTTCGGGGAATGGACAAACCCCACATAGTCAGTGGGTTTGTCATTGGATTGCTTTGACCCAAATTACTAGGTATCCTGTAAAAGAGAAGTCAGAAGGCCAACTTGCTGAGATGCACCACCGATGTTAGATGCTTCACCTTCTATTAACTTTTATCTTCTATTTCACCATCTTACTCCTTCAGCAGCTGCTAGCCAACAGCCAAGTTGCTGCAGATCTAACCCCAATACATGGCAGTTTCCCAGCTGCAGTCATCTTCTCATCCAAACATGCCTAAAGAAGGCCTCACACAGGGGCACATTCAAGCAGTGGCCCTGGAGCAGCGTGGTACCCCTTGCACAAGGGAAGTCTTCTCCAGTAACCCCTTTCTGGCAGTGTTATATAGCTCTTTTATTCCACAAAGACCTCTCATCTCAGGCCCAGCAGAGGGATCACCGGCTCACAGGAGGTTCAGGTACACTCAAAGCTGGTTTTGTTGCAAACCATGAGTAAAACTCTGAGTCAGTCGGGTGTCAATCCAGACTTACCACACTGACTTCAGCAGTCACTGCACACTTAGGTGTGCACGAGAAGGGTGACATCAGCCCTTTGTTTTTAAGTGCCAGGCTGCCATCTTATCTTCCTCAGACATGTGGAATTACTTCCTTTTGCACTGGTACATTGCAAAACTTCTTTTCAAACTGAGACTGAGCCCACTATGTGTATATCAGCTGGAAAACAAGGCATGTAACATTGTAAGAAAGCTCTCCATTTGCTTACTGCTTCACCACCGACTGGCTCAAATGATGCTCAAAGGCAAATGGACAACCTCACACAAGAAAAGCCCATACAGGGCTAAGAAACCAAAAAGACGCAGACATGACCTCTAGCTTAGGAAGTGACTGAGCTGAAAATCAGTCAAAAGCGGGAGAGTGCCCAGGAGGGCTGGTCACCAAAGGCTCATCCATTTCTCATGCTTTTTCCCCCAGCATATGACACCAAGCACTGGCAAAGGAAGGATTCTGGAGAGCACGACCTTTCATTCTGAGCCAGTTCGGACCCTCTGATGTTCTCATGACTACTAATACCAAATATTAAGCCATCTGCTGCTGCACAGGAAAAGGCTGTAGGCCTCCCTATGCTCAGCTCTTACAGCCTGGCCACCTCCAGTTTAAGGGTGGGGAAGTTGCTTTTATGTGACCGCAGAATTTCAGGCCAGGCTTTATCTTTAACAGTGAGTTGCAAAACAGCAAGTGATGCAGTACACCGAGCATCTCTGGTGGGAACACACCTACCCAAGGTGAGGCTGACTCCATCTTCTCCTTTTTTACGAATACACATGAGAGGTCAACAGAAAAGCTGACACCACCACTTCCAAGCTGGCAAGACAAACAGCACTGGTTCCCTAGAACATAAAAAACTGCTCTAAAAAATCACACACATCTCCTCCCACCATGGCCTGGTGCATATCTGCATCCCAGCTTCCTATCACACAGCAGCACCAACAGCTCCATCACTGAAAGCCAGACACCACCACACTACATAAAAGAGACAAACAGTTGTGCCTCAGTCAGATGAACCCCAATGACAAAACCAAGCCAAGTGTCTCCAGGCTGAAGGAGAAGAACAGAAACCCAGGGAGAAAAAAAAAAAAAAAAACACATACATAATTGACCGCAGGGGTTTTGCTTGCTTAAGCAAAGTAATTCAAAAAGATGTTGTAAATTTTAAAGGGCTTCAATACTCAACACCATTCAATTTCTTTAGTGAATAGTATACTGCTAGGAAGAAGTAGAGGACACCATTAGAGTGTATACAAACAGCCTCCAGAGCTTTCGCTGCAAGACCAACAGTTTCTCTGTTTGATACAGTGAAACTCATCTGCAGAGATTCTGTGGCTAACAAGCATTTGATTTCACTTACTGGCAACAATACAGCCATCATAATAGAAATATGATCAAATGAAATTTTAATTATTTTCTAAGAGTCACTTGGTAGCTGTTAATGAAGGCAAACTGCTAGGGAAACCCTGCCCAAAGAAAGTAACGACCAGATGTGTATCAGTGCCACGAGGTCTAATTTAACTGAATAACAACTTTAAATCATTAAAAAGAGTCGGACCCATCTATTGTCTACATTCATTGGAACAGCCATCTTAAAGCGTTTGTCCTCACCGTGAATCTACGTATACATACAATCTCGAAAAAGTAGTTTAGAAACCATGAAATATATGGAAATTTCTGAATAAGAGAAACAGTAATGCTATTAAGGATTTCCACATTTAAATCCCAAATTGTATTCAGTAGCTTCTATTAACCTCTCTTTACAGCTTTTTCAGAGTTTATAATGCGTCTTGCCACCTAAAGTACAACAAACTGCAGAGATGTCATAAAGTTAGACGTGCACTTTAATTACCGTAAGTTAATAATGTTTGTCATCTCTATTAGCATTGTAAATGAAAACAACATATGCAAATTCGGGGATTTGCTTGCAATAGCTTATACACTTTCCTGCCACACCTATGTGCTCACAGCTCGTTACGGCAGTGAGTTATGCCGATACTGAGCTGTTGCTAGGCTATGTGATACTACGTTATAACTCCCCGGATTGCAAAAACATCCATTTATATTCCAGCTTAGTTTTAACTGCACAGCGGGTGACTTCAAGACAAGACTCATTTCTTACTGGTATTATTAGATTAATGGCTTTCACAAACCCAAAGTGAACTATGTTTCTGTATGCACTAAATAATCAGAAAGCGCATGTGAAAGAACAGTTTGTATCATCTTACATTTCCTTATAAGGTCTTTGCAACCCCAAAATATTTAAACTACTGCCATAGACCTTTGTGACATAAACATACTGAAATCCAAGGCATAAAACCGCATCTTCAGCACAGTGCAGAAATACAGAAATTAAAAGCTACTTCATTTGTAAACGTTCCCTTATTAGAAGGATGTTTATTGCTTCACTGGTTCATATTCCCATGTCTCCAGTCCATTGTTCAAATCAGTGAAACAACATCTACGCATTTCATAATTAAGTTATCTCCACATTATTGTTATTGTTCTCCACTGGCGAAAGCCCTAAAGGAAGAAATGCAGCTGTTCAGGCATTGAAGGCACTCCTCATTTAAAGTACCTCACAAAACATGGAAGAACAAAGACCGGAGCCAGAAGTTGGTCTCATTCACTCAGCACAATAAAAACCTTTCCAGAGAGATTCTCCACAATGCTCAAATACAAACACACACACACAAAAACAGAGTAGAGGTCTTCACCCAATAATTCCAGCGCCCACAGGCAGATTTCCTGAGAGCATTATAATTACTTTTTTACCGAATTGCTTATCTGAAGAACGCAACCAATAGCTGATAAGAAACTGTGCACAAAGTTTTAATTATTCTGCTAGAGTCTGAGCATCAAGTTTGTTCTAACATTTTTTCAGCTGGCCAAGAAAAGCAAACAAGTGTCAAGGTCAGAAAGAAATAGCTGGTTCTTGCTTCATCTGAATTCCAGTTCTGGGCAACAAAAAACAGCAATTTAAACAGGAAACTGGCTTGATAGCACTGAATTCAGCTTTTCCATGAACAGAGATGCAAAATACAGTAAAACTGCCTGCTGCTACCGGATTCACCATTGGAGGGGGTGGGTGGTGGGGAGGAAAGAGAAAAAAAAGAAACAAAACAAACACCAAAATTTCAGATCTGGAGTAGATCTGCAAGGAATTGCTGAGATGCTGGTTGAATACAGCTGCTCTTCAATGAAGTACAGTAGATGCAAATTGCAGAGCAAAGAGAGCGAAGTAGTTGTTTTCGCAATACTATAATATTTGTTTCTACCACAAACTGAGTCTCATAAACAAAGCATTTCTAAGAGTGAAGGTATCCAAGCGTCAGTGCTGCCAGGCCGCCCAGTTCATGCCATTGTCATGTAATACAGAGGAGTTTCAGAGAAATTGCAAGCACTGTGTTGCTGTATTTGGCTGAACTAGAACTTAACTGCCATTGGAAAAAAAAAAAAAGCAATTTTATGACACACAATGTTCATATTTGGTGCTGAGATAACAGAGCGTGCACCATCATGAGGACACTTCCTCAAAATTTGAATCACTATAACAGTAATTCAGACGAAAAAAAACCCACTTTTTCTAAAAACAGTGTCATCACTCAACATCAGAACAGCCAGATGAGATGAGACCAATGCCTCTATCTTTAGAAGACACGAAGTAATTCAGAAGCATCCTTGTTTGAAAAGTTGTATTTCTAACTTAATGTTCTCTGTAGCTCTCTTATGCCATAAGGCATATGACATAACCTCTTAATTACTTAGTCTGTAATGCTTGGCTCTGATAGCATCTTGGTACAGTGAGTTCCCCAGATCAAATGTCTTTGGGAGGTCAGCTCATTCCTGCATCCAGCCACATGAAGACATCTCTCTCCTCTGTGCAGTTTGTGAGCCAACCTCATCTTTTTACTTTAGCATCACTCCAACTCCACAGACTATTATGCAAGTTTACCATGGAAGATTGGTAAAATAGAATGTGACCACAGCTTGAGCTTCTCTAGCAATGAAAGCTTGTTGTTTTTCTTTTCCCATTTCACATGAAAGAGATATTGCCAGACTTATAATACAGCACATTTCATACACTTACACAGATGCACAATTGTTACGCAGAGAGAAGCATAACTGGAAATTTTCTAAGTACTCAAAGAGAATCAAGCACCTAATTCTGGAACTTCCCTTGGAAACTTGAGCTGTGTTTTTACATGTCTTCTCATATGCTTTTTTTTAAATCTAAGAAGTAATCATATAATTTAGCATAATGTACCAAAGAATGCATACCCAGGAAAAATACATATATTTTTTTCTTTCCTCCTCAGTACAAGATTTTACATATATATACACACACTATATATTGTATATATTATATTTATATTGTATACATTATATTTACATTGTATATATATTATATATACACACACACACACACAATAAAGGGCTGTTACAGAGCACATTTTTGAAGGAAGTATTCTTTTGTCCATCTTTGAGTGCATAAGAGTTTGCTATGCTTCCAATTGCTGCTTTGAAAATGCCCCATTTTGTCTGCATAGCAAGTCAAAAAGTGTCTGAAACCATTAAACTTCCAGGTATTGCCTAGAACGTCTATTTAAAAGGACACATACTGAATCCTGTTTAAAATTTAATAGCAATGAAACATTTTATACTGTCTGAGAAAATCGAGGATGTTCTGAACCGCATGGTTTGTCCACACTGTATGGCAGTATTACGGAATCTATTTAAAACTACTTTATGAATATGCTTTTCTAAAAGATGCTGTCATACCATTTCTACATGTTCTGTTGTACACTGCCTGAATACAAATACCTGATTCACGCACATCATAACGTCCTGAAGTGGCCTGCATTAGCAAAAAGCTTCATCCCTCTCCTCACTCCACATAAAACCATTACCTGCTTTGAATGGTCAAGTCAGCACTTCATAATTACAACTCCAAATTAAGGCTTTTGTGTTGTTATTCCCAGGAAAACTTGCACCTACGTTTTACAATGAGAGGAAAAAAAAAAACAAACAGAATACATCTCAGCAAGGTTTTATGAATGAATCCATTGTACCAATGACGAAGCATACACAAAGCTAAAATCCTTTCTACTTTACTTTTTTTTTCCCCTTCTGCAGAAACAGAGTTTGACCTGAAATGATTTTCCCTTCTGAAACAGAATGCAGCGAGTGGGCTGTGCTGTAAATACTGGCTCTTCAGAAATTTTCAAGAACTTATTAAGAACTGAACAAAAAGAAACCTAAGTCATTAACTGAAACTTTACACAAGCCCCAATTCTGCAAACACTTACGCAATGGAGTAACTTCACACACATAAATAATCTGATGAAGTCCAGTGGGAGCACTCGTATTTTCAAAGCTACTCATACATATTAAGTGTTAGTAGAATCATGTCGCAGTAGATTTAACAAAAACTGAAATCTCTGATTTCAATGTGAGACTTCAAGATTTTTTCCATAAGGCAGTACTTAAAACACTTGATCAAATTCTACTCATCTGCTCCAAGCAAAAAACGCTGTATTTAAAATTATTTAATATTAAAGATGACTTTTTCACAATGATCCGCAAATATTTTTCAGACAGTTAATTGGCTCCAGAGATATTAACTAGGTTACTAATTTAGGCGAACACTTTTCAAGTCTCAGGTATCTCTATAAACCATCAAGTTTAAGTGCTTAACAAGGAGAGCCTGCCTTTCAAAGTGCTTATTACTGCAATTCCCGTTGACTGCAATGGGATTTCTAAGTACTCAGCTCTTCTGAGTAAGGGAATACTTAATACCAGGACACGGGACTGCCAATTTAGACATCTATAATTAGGTCACCCAGACTTTACAGTTTTTGTCTGAATAAGTAATTTGAGCATTGTTCTAGCGATGGTAAACCATCACACACTTAAAACTAGGAATTACGACATGGTAAAATAAAAAGCACGCTCCCTTTCAAAGAATTGCCAACAGAAGACTGGAGCTTTGATCTTCTTTTTAAACAATCACTCACAGTGGATACAGTGGCAGGAATAATCTTAACCCTCCAAAATACATTCAACAAAGGCTACAAGATGCCTGCGCTTTCTCAACAAGCATTAAATAGAGGATGACCTCACCTGAGAAGTCCTTTAATCCTTCCTGCGTTACTTTGTTGTCTAAGCATATAGCAAAAAGCTCTCCATCACACCCCTCCCTGTATCTGCGGATGGCACTCTCTACAACCTGGACGCAATAAGCTGCGGTTCATTTTTCCAACGCACAATCAATACTATTAAGCAGGAATGCATTATTTTTTCCTTTGTATGAATGCTTGTAACCATTATTGAATCATTTCTCATCTGCTATCTTGCATAATGTTGGTGTTTGTTCTTTCAAGTCTTTGCTTTGTTTTTGCTGCATCTCCACTTTCAGAACCTGCTTCCAGACTCATTTGGGAGGAGTTTAGTCACAGCAGGGCTGTAAAATCATGTCCTTGGGATGCTCACTCAGTGCTGCGTTAAAGAAACAAATACAGCCATACTAAAATATATAAAAAACAACACTTCCAAATACTTCTGCTTTTTCTTCCCCTCCACTTCAGGGTATCAGCAAGCCAACTCCCAAATGAAATTGATGCTGGAAAGCTGTCAGAAAGCTATTTACATCTTGCAGGTTGTGAAGTGCTGAGAACGTTTATGCTTTAATTTAAAAGAATTACCTGTAACCAACACTTCAGCCCTTTCAACCATTTATTTCCTCACGTAGCGCACCCCCAGCTGAAAGACCAATACAGGTTTGATAATCATCAAACACAAACGGTCCATTTGTAGTATTGATCAGCAGCTCTCCCCATGTGCAATAGTTTGAGTAAGTAACAATCCCTTGGCAGCGCCAATGCCGCGCTGACAGAACGAGAAACCGGCTGGCGTTCATGCAGCATCCTGTCACCAGTTACTATGTCCATCAAAAGCTGACAGGTTGGCAGATCCCTGCCATAATATCATAATGACTTCAATTCATTCTCTGCAGCACCTAAAGGCTGCCATATCTGCTGCTATCTGAGCCTCTCTTCTTCAAGAAGAAGACTCTGCACCTTTTACATTCTTGACAGCTCCATGCATTTCCTGGAAGCTTCCTACCAGGCATAACGAGAACACCAAGGAACACAAAGCTGTTACCACTTCCCTTATAATCTACACAAATAACTACCTGCTGATGGAGGAAAGCAGTGGCAGCTGAGGACATGTGGGCCTGACGGGGAGAACACACGTGTGTCACTGTGTGAAGTCAGCAAACAAGAGTCTCAGGTATTTCCTCAAAGATATTCAGATGTTGCAACAGGGGCAACCATCCTGTCATTCAACAGCTGAAATGAGTTTTGGTATAAGAACCTCAAAAGGTGTGTAATCTCACTGCACTGCTACTTCTAAGAGGACAGGTTTTTAAGACTCCCTCTATTTCCTCTTCCTTTGCCACCTCCCAACTCCCTGAGATTCTCTCTGCATCCCAAGAAAAGTAGTTAAAATGTTTTACATGAGTCATGAATAGTGCTATTTCAATCTTTTTTTCTTTCAAACAAAATGTGAAGAGAAAAAAAAACAGCTCAACACAACAGAAAAAAAAAATCAAACATTTCTTTTCCTGAAAGAGAACAGAGACTCGAAATTGAGAAATCAAACACCGGTTTCTGTATGCAATTTCAGATTTCCACAGGAAACATTTTCTTCTTGTAAAGCACAGCAGCTAAACCAACACTTCTGGTAAAGTGTAGGTGGAAGAACCCACCCACCTGAGAGTGAAGATGGGGGGTGAGGAGGAAGTCTTTCCACCAGAAGACTTCAAAGACCTCCTCAACTCAAACAAAATCATCTCAGTGCATCCAGGTGAGTACCATTTCCATGTCATACCTCTGCCTTCTTCTGCTTTCCACGATCTACAGCAAAAAAGGTCCCCACACCTCCACCTCTGCCTTCCACTGAGAGCTGCTGTGACAAAACAAGGCAACACATGGGACAGTGCCTCTTCCACATGGGATTTGGTTGCCCAAGAAGCCTGACCTGCTGGACTTACAAGGATGGGTACAAAATTGTTACAGCACGAGGCACACAAGCCACAGACACAATTTAAGGGTGACTTGAACGAAAATACATTGATTTTGAGTCACTTTAAATGTCTTCCAAGTTATTGGGTCAAAACAAACCAAACAAGGTTTTCATTTCAGTTTGCGCAACTATAATGGTTACATCCTGTTCACAGAGTAAAGAACAACTTGATCTTATATTCAAAGTAAAATAATCAATTAAATAAAAAATAAAAAAAAAACTTCTCAGCTATGTAATAGCTTTCAAAAATGAGGCAATAAGAAACAATCCTAAGGAAAAGATAAACTATCTAGCATGCACCACTCCAAGTGATTGTTATATAAACACAGAATAATTACCTTTTAATCCCCTGCTTTAAGAGAGAGATCTCGTTAATCTGAAGAAGTAGGCAAACTCTTTGTTCTACTGTAATACCTCTCCAAATTATTAAATCAGTACAGTAATGAACTAGCTCATGCACGCAGATGCCCTGCTACACTACAGGATGCCTCACCCATCAGTGCCACCAGGCACAGTGTTAGCAACCACAGGAAGAGCAACAAGCACGGGACAATCCCAAGCTGACTGCACCCCGGTAATTGCACCACCTTGGCCTTATCACGTTTGAGCACACTTCCAAATTGCTACATCTCAGCCAAATCCTTTCCTCCTCCCCCACATAGGACATCTAGTGTGTTGACAAAAGCTCTCAGTAGTTCCAGTCTTCATAGAATCACAGAATCGTGTGAGTTGGAAGAGACCTTTAAAGGTCATCTAGTCCAACTCCCCTGCAATGAGCAAGGACACCGACAGCTAGATCAGGTTGAACAACCTGACCTTGAGTGGGATGGGGCATCTACCACCTCTCCAGGCCATCTGTTCCAGCGCTTCACTACCTTCATCATACTAAAAAAAAAAAAAAAGAACAACAACAACGAAAAACTTTTTTCTCATATCCAATCTAAATCTCCCCTCCCTTAGTTTGAAAACATTTCCCCTTGCCCTATCATAACAGACCCTACTAGAGAGTCTGTCCCCTTCCTTCTTACAGCCCCCTTTTAGATACTGAAAGGCTCCTCCCAGGTCCACCAGAGCCTTCTGTTCTCCAGGCTGAACAGCCCCAGCACTCTCAGCTGGTCCTCACAGGAGAGGTGTTTCATCCCTTGGATATTTTTTGTGGCCCTCCTCCGGACGTGCTCCAACAGGTCCATGTCTCTCCTGTACTGAGGACTCCACATCTGGATGCAGTGCTCCAGGTGAGGCGTCACCAGCACAAAGTAGTGGGGCAGGATCACCTCCTTCAACCTGCTGACCACGCTTCTTTTGATGCAGCCCAGGCTATTGGCTTTCTGGGCTGTGAGGGCACATTGCTGGCTCATGTCCCACTTGCCATCCACCAGTACCCACCCCCAAGTACTTTCAGTAGGGCTGTGCTCAATCCTTACATCCCCCAGCTTGTAATGATAGTGAGGGTTGCCACAACCCAGGTACAAGACCTCACACTTGGCTTCACAAGGTTTTCCTCGGCCCACTGCTAGAGCCTGTCTAGGCCTCTCTGGATGGCATCCCATCCCTCGGCTGTGTCAAAGGCACCACATAGCTTGGTATCACCCACAAAGTTGATGATGGTGCGCTTGATCCCACTGTCTTCACAGGTATTGGTGTCAAACCCAGAAAAGAAACAATGGGCACGGATTAAGAAAAACAAACAAAATCCTCATCCTGTTGATTCAGCCGTTTCATAGCAACTCTTTCCTGAAAAAAGGGGTAGAACAGGCTGAGGGACCAACCCAAGCCCAGGACCTCAGTGGAGATCATTGGTCAGCAGCCACAATAAGCTGTCATTTCTGTGTCCAAGTGCATCATGGTAGTAAAAACCGAATGAATAGCGCACATTTCTCCTTCTGGCCAGGTAAGAGGTTGTATCTGTTATTCTCTGAAGATGTCCTTGGAGCTTGAACTTTTCTTTCAAACCCAGAAGTTCTCCTTTCACATAATGGGGAATATTCCATGTTCATACATGCCTGTACATATGGCAAAAGTGATCTACTGAATACAACAGCCTTGCTTATGAGCTTAGTATGTCCACACTCCCAGAGAGACCACACAGCTATGTAAAACACCTCATCAAGGAAAAAGCAGTGAGGTTTGGGTAAAATGAGTATACCCAACACTGCAGTGAACACTCCCCTGAAAATGTTAAATCACCATTTTGGATTAATCTAAACCCTTTATAGTTGCTAATATGCTTTCCTTCCTTTACCTGGAACTCTCTGAAACAAATGTGCCATACTAAAACAAGCAGCTTCTCCTAGATAAACCCAGCATTGTTATATCATTTCCTAACATTTATGCTGTTTTCAAGAAGAAGATTTAGTGCACTTTTTAAGAGCAGCAAGTAATTCCCCCTGATTCCTTTGCCTTGGAATCTCCCAACTGCACACCAGAGAAGAGTTATCTGCAGTGACACCTGCAGTGTCTCTCTCTAAAAGCATATGTAAGAAAGCACTGTCAAAACATGCTTCCCTAAGTGGTGCCAGAGAGGAATTTTGGGCCAAAAGAGATCCATATAGGGGCTGCAGCAGGAGAGCTTGGGGAGGGGAGCCAGCATGGCCCAACAGAGAGGTGCTTCCCTGCTGCCACACAGGGCACATGGAGCAAGGCGGAGAGGTACATAGGTACATTATCATGCCTTTGCATGGGGCAGCTGCTGAAGCGCCTCTGAGGACTATCGCCATGCTGTCACTTGGCCTGCCTGAGACTCTTCTGGATGAGAATAAATCACAGCTGGCTTGGGGAAGAGCACCAAGCCTCCTGGAATAACACAGCCAGAAGTAAGCTGCAAGAACTCAAGACGCTTTCTTGGTCTGGACACTACATATGAGTGCTGAGTACATCCCAACGTTCAGCATAGCACTTGGGATACTGTGGACTTGTGACATTTTCAGGAAGACTGTGAATCTATAAACTAAGGGATGGGTTACGCCAATGTGTAAACAACGCAGCTCTGTGCAGTAACCACGCAAAACTCTTCTCCTGCCATGTAAGGTGAATTACCTGGGTTTCCATCCCTGTCGTGAACATTTCAAAGAGACGTAGAGTTCCTCCTCTTAAATAAACAAAGCAACTACTTGAGCTCTAAAATTAGGCAACAGTGCATTGTTAATTACCTATGAAATAAAATCCCCGACCGTACAGACTGACCCAAGCAGGCTGACCCACACGAGCCAATCTTTGCCGTCAGTTCAGTAGGTTTCCAAGCAGCCACCAGAATGTGCTGGCACAGCTCTGCTTGCCAGCCCAAGGACAGGCTTTGTACTTAAGGCAAGGATGTTCATTTTAAACAAGAAGTTAGATCCATTTTAATATTGGCAGCGTGGCAATCTCATACAAAAGCTTCAAAACCTATTTAAATTTTGAACCCACTCTGATCTTAGTTTAAAAATATTAAATCAATAACATCCCTAACTAAATAGCTACATTTGCTCCTAGTTAAGCTCTGCCAACACTGGAAATGAACCAGAGATTAATTTGGTTCAACGAATTTGGCTTTTAACCTAGGCAATAAAATTTACTGTAATAAAAGCTCAAATCCTCACTGGCAATGTAAGGATGCCTTAGGGCACTCTGGTTCTTGCCAGCACCACGTATCCACCTTTACAGCTTTAAAATAGATCTTGCCACTTTTTCTTCCACGTGTATAGGTATACACTATGCTCACATTACACACAATGAACTCTGATGTGCAAGGGTTAATAATACAGTGCTTGCTAATATATAACCTCAGAAGTATAGAGGACTATGAACAACCTATTTCTGAAAAACCTGAAAAGGGACAGAATTTTAAAAAAATAAAATAAAATGGAATGGAATAAGGAAATGTTTTGCTCTTTACCAAGGTAAGAAATGCAGAAATACTGAGAATACTGAGCAGCTGCAGAACTCTTAAGTCACTGTTAAACTGCATTCTTGCCTTCGCCATTAACTGTATCACATGCTGCTATTCTAGCAAGCAAGTTTATTTTTTTAGCAATACTTAGCTAGGCATCTTTTGCCATATTTGAGGAACTAAAGAGAACAGAACGTTTGTATTGACCTAAGGATGCCATAACAGTATTGCCTTAATTTTCCCATTGCTTAGCAAGCCACATAACCCTCTTCTCTAAGCAGTGGACCTGTAGTTTGAACAAACACTTTCACAGAACTAGGACATCCCTGTCCTGTATATGCAGAAGAGGAACTTAGCCAGATCTGCACCCCTGAAATCCCCCCCTCAGTGGGCAGCAACAGCAAGCCATCACAGAGAACATGGTCCACCAGGATGAACGGGAGGCAGGGGACAAAAATGCACCGCAACGCGCTGTCACAAAGATGAAGTGCTCTACATGATGCTGCGCTACCAAGGAGGCAGTTTTACCTACAGGCTATAGGCACTGTGCTTGCCTGGTTTTAAATAGGTTGCCAATATCAGGAACGGAAATGAAAACAACAATTTCACATTTTTCAAGCCAGGGCCTGGTAATACCAGCACTTGGCTCCATCTCCAAGAAATGCTGCACTCAGGGTGGCTGAGTAATAACAGTAGTCAGTGGGGCCAGACTGGTAGCCAGTGATGACGTGGTGAATTTTTACTCATAAGAAAGTGTCTGTGAAGTCAGCGAGGCTCTTCAGATGAGTGGTAAATGCTCATCGATGTCAGGAGAAGTTATTCCGTGATTGCTTTGAAGATTTTATGTTGCAGCAGCGCATGCGTGTCTCTGCGTGCACACACACACAGGAGTGAATGAGACTAAATAAAAGCAACAGATTGATCACAAACCTACGCAATCATTTGGGTTACTGCAAAAAGCAGTCAGAAGATGAGATCAATGACTCAAGTGCATGACCCAGAGGAGCCGGCGTAGGCTGTGCCTACCTGTGCGAGGACAGCACATGACTCAGGGAGTACAGGTCTTGATGTACAGCACAGGGACATGGGAGATAATCCATCAGCATCTCCCTCCATTACCTGATCTTCCTTCCATCCTGCTACACTTTCTATGCTACAGTGCATATTTAGCACACTGAATACCAACCTCTGCTCCCACGTACGCTGATCTAAGTTTAAATTAATGAGGCCAAAGTCAGGAGAGAAACACCAATGAAAATCAAAGTATCAGTCACTGGGGTCAAAATGACACAAGCTCCTAAAGTGATGCAATTTGTATCATTTTCTAACCATTGCATTGAAAAAATTACAAAGCCATTTAAATGTTCGTGGGATACAGCACCACTTTACTCCCAGCTGCACTGCAGTGCTCAGAAGACACATAAATGTGAGCTTTGTGTCTGTGCACATTCACTATGCCATAGAGATCTTACTAATAAGCTGTATCACCAAAACCAGAATGATGTCAGGGCTGTTTGGAAAAGCAGAGCATCTTCGCACTGGGGGAAAACCGCACAAACAGTACCTTACACATGAAGACATCCATGCTGTATGTGATGGGAAACTTACTCCTCCCTAGCTGCTCCCATCTACTGTGACTATTCATAGAACCATAGAATCATTAAGGTTGGAAAAGACCACTAAGATCATCCAGTCCAATTTCATCCAGTCCACCCATCCCCACCATGCCCACTGACCACGTCCCTCAGTGCCACATCCACACAGCTCCTGAACACCTCCAGGGACGGTGACTCCACCACCTCCCTGGGCAGCCTGTGCCACTGCCTCAATGCTCTTCTGAGATGAAATTTTTCCTGTTATTCAACCTGAACCTCCCCTGGCTAGTCACCCTCTGTACAAGACACGAAGGGGGCCAGCATACAGATGAACCACCTTCACTTTTCCAGGGAATTATCAGGTTAATTTATGGGACAATCCTGGTGCGCTGTCATTACCCGCATAACTGGGTACCCACAGAGCAGGAGCCCCATGGCACTGTTCCCCTGAAGGACTGGATGGAGCCCACGGCCACGCACAGACACCAGCTGCATTTGGAGGAGAGCAGAAATGCAGAAAGTGTTTCCAGAGCACAGGCACACAGGCAGCAGCGTTCCCTATCACAAAAAGCGCTGGCAAATTACTGCTGCGTATGGTGGACAGACATTCAAATGCCAGCTGAGGATCAAACGCTGAAGTTGGCTTCCCTCTTCTCTAGTGAAATGCACAGTAAATTCAATTCTAATAACTTAGTATTGTGAAGAGGGCTATGATAATTAACTGACATTTATGAGCATTTAACTTGACAGCAGATATGCTTTGAGGAATTTTAATGACCCATTAATGGATCCATACAACCACATGTACACACGAGATACAATCGAGTCCAGGGACTGATTCCTGCTATGTGTTTGTACACATCCCGGGAAAAACAGAAATAGATCACTGCTGCTGGGTGCCACCATATGACAATGGTTATAATTATGCCGCCCTGATAAATCATCATCTTTTGTAAGACTAAACCACTGAGTTTGTATCAGGTGAAAACAAACGCCTGGCACGTCCCCACACACCTTTACCCGATCGTCATGTTGTGGTTTGATTTATAGGACGGCTTAGCAGAAGGAGCTATCACAACTACAGAAGCTTGGAAGAAGAAACTGCCGCGTGTCTTCATTTTAACCCCTCTAATGTGCTCAGTACGTTAGGTTTTTACTCCTCCCCACAGGAGGAGAAAAGTTATACCCAGCGCATTCTTTGTAAAAGTAATCAGCGTTGAGGTCATAGCGGTAAAGGCCATGTCTAGAAAATGCACTTTCATCAAATTCATGAGCATTCATGGAAAAGACGGGCTATGAACAACAGACTTCCCCACTTTGTACTACTGTTTTTTTAACGGCTGGTTTTGCTGACACATGTCTTTCCCAAACCTAGCTACTTCTAACAAACTCCGTCCGTTCTCAGGAATTTCTTTGTTTCCCTTCTCAAGGCAGTCCGCTGCCAAGCAGAGTACCGATCAGGCCCCAGTGCCATCAGCATTCTGCCCGCTGCCGCCAGCACCCTGCGTTCCCAGCACAGCCCCATTCTCCTCCCGCCCCCCTTGCAACACTTCATCCCTAACACAAACCTGCTCCACTTCATACTCCTCCTCCAAAAACCCCACAGGCTCCACATGCCACATCCACCCACTCAGCCCAAGGCTCCCCATGCTCAGGCTGCCAGTGCTGACACCAGCTCAGAGGCACACGGCAGCCAGGAGATGGGGACCACAGAGCAAGGCAGGTCTGGGGACAGAGCAGCAGGAGCAGGGTCTGGTTCCCACTATGCTGTCCCTCCCAAGTCTCGCGTCCTTTAAAGTAACTGCACAAAAGAAAAATCCAGCCACTTCTTGCACATGTAGACACGTGCTTGGCCAGCTTCCTCCTCCTCTGCTTACGATCTCCTCTCCTAACCCCCCCTCAAGCAGTACTTGCGCTGTAACTTTTCCCAGGACCCCTGGTGACACAGCGGACCGCCCCGCGTGAGGCAATGCGCAGACACCAGATAGCTCCTGCACAGCTCTCAGCGTTCCCTGCCTGATGACAAGAAGAATAAAGACACCCACCTACAGGAACCAAGTGTTCCTAGGGATGGGGAAACTGGTTTCCCATCCTTCCCATCTTCCTGGGCATCCACGGATCCTCCCAAAACACCCTTTTCTCCCCTGTATTTCTGTATAGCCTTGTTGCATCCCCCTTCCCCTCAGAGCCGTGTTCAGCTCTATAGCCTGATTTTCTGAGTTTTCCTCTCCTCAAGCATTTACAGCAGCTGCTGCCCACGCCAGCTCCTCAGTGCCTCTGCAAGCCTGGAGCTGATGCCAGCTGCAGAACAACCCAGAGATGTGCACAAGTCACCCAGCTAAGCCTGCGCAGCTCGGCCATCCCATGCGCAAGGTGTGACCTCACAGTGGAGTTACATGAAAAGTAATTTGGGGCATCTGCTCTTCAGCAAAGTTCTCAGAGCAGCCGTTATGCTCCACGAGAAAGCTCTGAGTTACACCAGATAAAACCCACCAGACTCACAGCACAGAAGTAAAGCAGGGGTGACTGTAAAGAGCACTTCTACTGCTCCTCTACAGAATTACTTTTCATAATTTTTTTCCACGTTCATATACTCCTCTATCTATATATATAATATTTTTAACAGAAAATTAGAACTAACTTTGCTTTGAAAATTAGAATGACAAACTGGGATTTCAGCTCCTCAAACACCGTTCTCTTCTCCAAAGTGTAAAGCACACAGAACAACACAGACTAAGATGGCTTTTTAAGAACAACAACAATCTGTCCAATGTCTAACATCTCCTCTGCTGTCAGACTTGCAATTCTGATCATCCTGTCCTTCTTTCTTAAATATTCAAGGGAGTGTGTCCTCCATGGGGACAGCCAAGGGCAGGGACTCTCCTGAGCAGTGGCATCTCCAATGTACTGGGGAAGTACCAGCTTGGACGGCAATGCTCCCAACCCAATTGTGTAAGGAGTCAAACCAAACTTCAGACAAACTTCTTGATCTTGCCATTACGCTGGGCCTCTCACTCTTCCCCATGCCCACTGTGCTTCCTCTCCAGTTTCGTGGGAGCACAAAACTCACACACAAACCTAGAGTAGCCACGTTAAGAGAATAACCATCTGCCTTCTTCCCCAGGACAGAGATGCAAGCCTTGACCTCGGGACACCAGTCTCAGAGCCTGCAGGAGGCCGGAACAAGCTTTTTGCAAGGGGAGAAAAGCAGCTAGGCTTTAGGAAGGTTAAGAAATCCCTAACATCTCAAAGACACCATTTCTTTCCTTTTCCTCTGGCTGCCAGAGTGGCCGGCCCTGGTGGATTCCTCTTTATGTAGTATCTTCCATTCCTCTTTGAAATCAGTTCTGGGTTTCTCACACTTCTTGTTCTCCCCTTTACTTTCCATGAGAGCCAAGCTAGCAAGAATTACAAGTCTCCCCACCAACCTTCTCCAGCACCCCAGATCTAGCTATAATGTTACAGAAGTCTTCTACATCTGCCATTTGACTGCATTTCTCTTAGCAAGTATTGAAAAACCAACAAACGTCACTATGTTATCTCAAGGTGCACAGCAGGACATAGCAGCAAAGGGAGTATGAAAGCCACAGCACCTTCTGAGCTAGATAGCAGAGATCAGAATAAGATCTAAAGGACTCCAGCACAGCTCTAAGCCTTGATGAAGGCTCTGAGGGGATGCCTAGCTCGGAGATGGATTTGCGACCTGCAAAATACAGGTGGCAGTTAGAAGATTTTGTTACACAGGGGTACAACCAAAGGCAGTTTGGAGGTTAGAATAGGACATGCAAAAGTTACCAATCTATAGCACACCACAGCTCCCATGCCATCAGTGGCCTCTGTGCAATCCCAGCACAGCTGAGGCAGGCAGGGCCCACTGGGTCCCAGCCCAGCACCAGCAGGGCCACCGGCGCATGGCCAGGCGGTGTTTAAGTAATAAAAGCAAGAAAAAGAAAGAGCAGAGGTCACTGCAAGGTGTCCATAGCTTAACTATCCCATGATCACACCACTCCCTCCTATACCACGTACATTCCCATGGCTTTAAAAATGCACTAAGTTCTTCACGGAAGCTGTAAGAGGCCCAATGGCAAACAATTCAGCATTCAAAAACCAGCACTCACTGGCCTGCATGAACGTCACTGATTGCCTCACTGCCTTAGCTCTGTTTTTCAGACCCTTAACAAGCTCACTCATCCTTTTACAGTCCTCAGGCCCTTTGAAAACTACATTTCAGAACACCAGAATTGCGGGGACACAATCTGGAAGACGCTTTTGAGCCACAGACGCCCAATTTTTAAGCACGTGAAACTCTGAGAGGAAACACTGGCAACCCCAGCCCTCCACACTGCCGGCTTTTGTGAAAGAAATTCATGGTGACCTATAATCCCTAATCAACCTAGAAAATAAATGACTGATAAACCAATCTGCTTGTAACCTCATTAACAGATTCTGGCTTCAGTATCAACAGGGTAATTTGCTAAGACTATTTTTAATCCCAACTGCTAAACCATTAATCCCACAATTTCCACACAGTGCTTTTTCCCCCCTCTAGACTTACCCGAGGTTACCACCAATTTTGCAACTCATGAAAAAGTAGATAAATAAGTAACACCAGCAAATATACACCTCCTGGCACTGGGGAACTGGGAGACTCCGATTACCTGCTTTATCCCCTTAACGTCATTACTTTCTAATTGGAAGGAGTCATTCAGAAGCAAAGCCGCGTGCCTGGCATGTCATCTGACACCTGTACGCACCACTCACAGCACCAACTCCCAGTGCACTTGCCACAGTAAGAACTGACTTATTTCCTCCCATCGTTGATAGTCATTGCTCTCTCTACTAAAATCAGCTCAAATTTAACAGGATGGAGGTTAACAACATAAATTGCAATGTTTTCTCAAACTGGCATTAAAAGATTCTCCAACTATCATTATTAATGTCAACATAAATTATGCATTGAAGATCTCAGCATTCATTACAGAGGTAAAATTCATCTGGGGGGAAAGTAAGAAAAAGGCAAACAGAGTAAGTCCAATTAAAGTATGTATTCATAAATCTCTTGCAGCGTTGCTCAGCACTGATGAAACGCTTCTCTATAATAGTCTTAAAATATGCATTCACAGTGCTGTTAAAAACAGTATCAATAAAGCATTGTGGTAATCAACTCAACGTACAGTTACACACAGGATGCTGCAAGTGAGCTGATGTGATAATCACAGAATCACAGAACGGTTTGGGTTGGAAGGGACCTGAAAGCCCACCCAGCCCCACCCCCTGCCATGGGCAGGGCTGCCCCCCACCAGCTCAGGCTGTGCAGGGCCCCATCCAACTTGGCCTTGAGCGCCTCCAGGGATGGGGCACCCATGTATTACTGCCATGTAAAATGTTTGTCCACGTCATGCTTGTAAATTCTGTTCAAGCACTGGAACGCTGCAATGAGGTCTCCCCAGGGCCTCCTCTTCTCCAGGCTAAACAAGCGCAGCTACCTCAATCTTTCTTCATAGGAGAGGTGCTCCAGCCCTCTGAGCAACTTCATGGTCCTCCTCTAGATAATACACAGGTCTGGGATTTTATTTGGGGCTACATCAATGCACAACAATCTGCAAGGCAGACCTTTGGCTTCATGCAAGCAGCTATGCAAGGGAGGAAAAGCTACATTTAATGTTGGAACAGTAGTGTTTAATGCTCCTTTCAACTTCTGTAAACTACAGCGTTAACCATTTCTAGCTGCTATAAGTTAGCATTCAAGCACCATGTGGAAATTGGAAGCTTAGCAGTTTTTGCATACTATCACAGACTCTTCACACAAACGAGTGAATGATCTTGGGGAAACATTTTTGTGTTCCGAGGTTAAAACAGGTGACTTTAGGAGATAGATGGCAAGTAACTGGTGTCTCACCAAGGAGCACCAGTGACTTTGGGAGTTCTCATGAGCGCTCAGCTAACTGCACGTCTTGGGACTTCAAGGAGACCCTTATCTCCTGAAGCCTCCCAGACGGCCCTACCTATGGCTGCACAGAGAAAGCAAGCTTGAAAACACAGCCACTAGGGGCTCCAAACCCAAAGGGAAGAGAAGCGATCTCATTTCCATAATGGCAAGGTTTAAGCCAACCCTTCAGCTGCCTGATTCATGGCTTTATCATACTTGTGGCTGCCAACCCCAGCGAGGATGCCTCAAAGCCAAGGGAAGCCAGACGGCATCTATTAAACCAGGCAACTCAGCAACCTCTGTGAGAAGACTGAAGGGGGAAGCAGGGGGGAGAAAAAAAAGTCTTCCCAAGCACATCCTCAGCTATTGAAGGACAGCTCTAGTTTCAGACAGCAAAGACAGTAACACCTCACCCACAGTTCTTTACAGCACGTCCCGTTACAGGCTATTGTTCACAACTCTTCCCGCAAATCATTTCAACATCCAGAGCTCAACTGCTTCTTGAGGAAATTATTTCAGGAGGAAAAGAAAATGCTTACTCATGAACCTGGTATGATTATAACAATGAGCTAAAGCAGCGCAAGACAGTTACATTGCACAACTTGAAATGCATCACTTATTGTCCTAGATCTCAGAAAAAGAACAGTCTGAACATTAAAACAAGTCAGAGCATAAATGTGACTCGGTGTCAGCTCACACAATATGGGTTAAACGCTACCACATGGGCAGTGAACACACGCTGCCCTTTCAAAAACAAAGAACACGGATAATTTCTTTCCCAAACCTATTGTTAACAAACAAACGTGGTTATTTTAAAACCAGACTACGATTGTGACCAAAGCACGTGCGAGCACCTCTGTTTCCACCCGTCTCCCTCTATTTCCTGAAAACGAATGCCACTTCACCGCTCACAATCTCCTTAAAAAAGCCAAGAAAAAATTACTACGAAGGCAGCTTTATCACTGCAACAAGGCAACACGAGCATTTCCGTGCTGCATAAAAATAGCAGCAAGGCACTCGCTGCTCTTCCTTTCTTTTACCTGCCTGAAAAGAAAAGCATGTGTGTGTTTGGAATACATTAAAACTCCCTGATCTGATTTTCAGCAAACACTCCAAACCCTCCATAATGTACTGTAACATACGTTTTCTTTAGACTCCAAAGCAAAAAAAAAAAAAAAAAAAAAGAAGGAGAACCAAAGCAGCCACATATGAAATAACACAAATGCTGCCGGTTTAAAATCGTCTGCCTTTTTTTTTTTTTTTAATCATCATAATATAAACTGAACATGTCAGGATGCTAAAAATAGGCACAAATTGTAATTACACGTGCTTTGTAGTTTCTATTTTACTTTGGAAAGATTAGAAGCCAGATCATTTTAAAAACTGTCCTTAAAGATTTGGGGAGCCACAAAATCGCCCTGCTTTGCAATTTGGAGTAGGCTGCTGGAACACATTTCCTCTGCGACACGGCGGCACTGAGAGACGAGCTCCCAACAGCGAGATGGAAATGGGGAAGGGCAGACAATGAAAAAAGTAATTTCTTAGAGATTCTGAGAGTGCCCTGATTACTGATGTAATACCATAAGCTTTAATTAGGAGCTAAGTGCTGTGTGCTAAATTCATCCTCACACACAGCCCTGTAAAGGCAGAGGAGCTCTACAGAAGGTGCCTATGGTGGTTGGGCAACAGCAACGCCTGCCCTATGGCTTCTGCCACAGCCTACAGCAGAGTGGGAATTTGTCAAACGAATGCTCAGCTACACCATATCCTGCTGATACAAACGGAACTCTTTTCGATAAGCAATGCTTTCAATGAACGGTTAGCAAAAGGGTCTTTTAAACAGTCGTCAGAATGTAAGCAATTGAGAATCCCCAGCAGAAGCTGTGTGTCTCCGTCAGGCTTATGGCAGCTCAAAGCACCATCTCCATCAACGAACAACAACACATGCCCTCAGCACCACACAAACAGTCACGTTCCCTACTCAAGATGTTAGTGCACAACCCAGGAGCAGCAAACAAGCGAATGAGCTCGCAGCACCCGAATGCTACTACTGTAAAATATCTGCTAAACTCACCGGGCAATACACAGTTCGGCAGCAACCTGAGAGCCACAAGCATCGTCCATCCATGCGCTACCTCAATCTCAGGACATACACTTAGTTCCCTGAGTCTGTTTGCACAAGAAGTGCTGCTGTAATGCAGTTTCTGGAATGCAAGGAGAAACTGCGAACATGAAATGTCTAACTACACTGATGAGGCTCTATAGATAACCAAGACATAAACAACATCAAAAAATGAATAATCAACATTGAGTAACCATTGCATCAAAAATAACAAAGCTCAACAGCTTCAAATAGCAAAGCAGGTTCAGCAGATCAAGAGACAGAACATTCGCTGACTAACAGTTGGGTAATGAAAGTAAACACTGGCAATGAAGTCATCACCCTAATGAAAGCTAAGGCAATGTAACTACCTGGACCATACGCCAGCAGCGTGCTTTAATGCAGGCTCGCTACCATAATATTTACTAGAATCACTTCTGCTGGAAGAGGAAAGGAAGTCTCACTTACTTTTCACATATGAGTTACAAACAAGAGAGGTGTTCCTCATTACATCTTCCCAGCTCCCAAGCACCATGCTGGTGGTGTCCAAGGTTACGGTGGGGAACCGAAAAGCAGAATTCTACCTTCAGTGACTGAGTCACAACAACTTTACCCTCGCTCTAAAATGTATAAACATTTTCAGCGTGTAAGATTCCTGCTTTCAAAAAGCACTGTTGCTCCAATGTTCAATAATCTGTATTGCAGATATCTAACCAAATAAACGTGACTTTTTTTTTTTCTTTTGGCTGTTTTTTGCAATGCAGTGATTAGTTATCTGGGTGACATTTACTGCTACAGAAAAGAATAACAACAACTAAAAAAAGACACTGGAATAAGTTGCAGCTGACTGTCAATATTCTGAAGGATTTCAGGCTCTGTGGCTGAAACACGAACACAGAAACTGTAATTCCACCCTGAGAGCCCTCACGCAACTCCCAGCAGTCCCAGGGAGGGGCGAGCATGCTCACTGGGGACAGCAACCAGTAACATGCCCATTCCTAGGAAGGCTGTGCATGCCCCTACCCAACGGAGGAACACCGCACAGTGAGGAAAAACAGCTGTCCCTTCCCTCAACTTTCTGTGCAGACATCCAGCGCCCATTCTGGCTGGAAAGGCATCTATCTACAAAGCCATACGCGTGTCTCACACCTTTAAGCAGGCACATCTTCCCTGTGAAATTAGCAAGCTCAGACAAGTTACTTCCTGCAAAACGCAATCACTTTGAGTTTCAGCTTTCTGTTTTGATGACTTTAAGAAATAACAGAGTCCAACCCAGCTTTCCAGTTTGAGTACTCCATACAGACTCCGGCGCTGATCTCATGAAGGCTCACCCATTTGCTCATTCTGCATACGGTGTGTATGTCTTCCCAAAGAAGCGCTTGGCGGAGCATGAATTTCAGTGCTTACAGAACTGAGGGCTTACAAAGCTGTTACCAATTTCAGTGGGTTCGGGCCACGCTAAACATAGATCCCATCCCTCCCACCCCCTTCATTTGATGGGATCTCAACGTAACTCACCAGGCGGTATCACAGATAACCACAGGTAACTGTAGAAGTCACCAGCACACAAAGACCTTACAAAATAATCCAGCTGCCCAATGTTAACAGCACTTTGTGACTACGTCACCCACTCAGCTATTCTCTTGCAGGCTGTCCCCTGTGGTACCGCTATGCAAGCAACCACATCAAGCTACGTTTTGAAGCAGGGCAGCCCAGCAGGCAAGGGTTCAAAATGATGGCATAACCCTCTTCACCTCTTCAATGAGTCCTTTAGCACTGATAACTGACATTATTAAACCCTGGTGACAGCGTGATACTATGACCAACTGTGAAAACACGGGATGCACCTCATTTTTAAAGCAGAGCCATTAGTCACTGCCACAGGAAAACTTTAATCCACAGAAGTTAAATGTCACCACTGTTGCTCCCTCCCGGCTAGCGACACTGCTTCTGAGGTCACCGGCAAATAACAATAGGCAGCTTTCATGTTGGTGATGCAAACTGTTTTCCTTTCTGTGACGTAGAACAACAACTGCCCGTATTTATGGAAGGACTGCGAGCAGCCCTTGGTGCAGATTGGTTTCATAGAATCATAGAATCGTGGCACGGTTGAGTTGGAAGGGCATTTTAAAGGTGACCTAGTCTGACTCCTCAGCAAGGAGCAGGGACACTTACAGCTAGATCAGGTTGCTCAGAGACCTGTCCAGCCTGACTTTGAGTGTCTCCAGGGATGGAGCATCCACCATCTCCCCAAAGCACTGGAAAAGTGCTGAAGTTTTGGTTACATCCAGTAACCGAGAAGGTCAGGTAGGAGCCCAGTTACCACACACCACTCCACTCTTCAGGCATGCTGTGAATAACCTTCTGTTACATCACTCTTTGCTTTAAAAGAACATTATTCTCACTGATGTTTAACATTGCCTTTTTTCCTCCCCCGTTTGCATTATCCCTACATATTCAACCAACAGCACAGGGGAGTAATGCTGCCCTATCCACACCGGCTTTATGACATCACTAATGGGGCATCTCCTCACCATCACTGGGTGCTGAAGGTTTCCCAGAGATGCCCAAACATAAATCATCGATACAATCTGAGAACTTTCCACACCAGGAGGTGGTGAAGGTGCACACGGTGTCAGTCACACGGAGCAGCCCTTCCATTACTGCTGCATGGGGTTCAGCCCCTGACTCAGCGCTGCCCCCACACCTGCCCCCCGCAATGCCCATCCCTGCCCCGCGTGCACAGTGCCATGCTCTCAGCCCACATGCAGTGACAGCCCTTAGCACAGGGCGATGGTCAGGCATCGAGACACACAGAACAAAATAAAACTCCCTTCTATCAGCCCTCCCACACTTACATGGGGAGGGGGCACAAATCCGACAGCAGAGCTTGAAAAACACACTCCTCAAAAGCAACCCACGTTTTGCCGTTCAGCTCCGGCACAAATTTATGCTTTTTCTTTTTTTTTTTTTTT